>NC_034180.2:43905120-43937620 GCF_002021735.2 Oncorhynchus kisutch | reverse complement strand
CCATGCAAACCTGAAATGAGCTTCTGGAATGGACTCCTACTTAGGGACTCTTTAGAGGACACTTGGCTTGGAGATTCAATTGGATACATAGTCATTTGGCATAGTACAAAGGCATACTTCATTTTCCAATGGGTTAAAGGTCATTTAGCAGAAGCCATTTTTATGGAACATGGACAAAGTTCAGTCACCGGTGACAGAACAAAACCTTCCTCAGTAGGGAAGTGAATTACATTAGAAAGAAAACGAAATCAAATGGATTCAAACAACCGTTGTATTCTCTTGACCCTGGAAACATATCACAGACCAATCAAGACAAAAAATAAAATATACTATCAAACTACATCAACCGTCACTCCCTAACATTAAATCACAACATAACACAAAAAAACTCACACTTACCGAAAAGTTTCTGAAGTTTCTGAAGTTTCTGAAAATTTGCAGCAAGCTCCTATTTTTTCATCCAAATTAGTTTTGTGGCAAGTTTGCAACGACTTGTGAACTTTTGGCAAACAATTCTGGGAAACTTGTGGTGAACATTCTACTGTTTGAATATGCTAAATAGATCAGGTTTTTGGTAACTGTGAGTTAACAACATTGAAATGTTGTATCTACATAAACCAAATCACGTATAACTTTAAATGAACTTGCTTCTCACAGTGAAAAGTAAACTAAACATACTGAAGGTACTAAATATACTAAACAAGATGTATTAAAAAAATACTTCCAATAGAACATCAAATCATCAGCATGAAAAAAGGACCAAAGACTGGATATTTCCCAAATGGTTTACAATTTATGTAGCTACAACATTTAAATTAGATAAATGTGAACACTATGGGGATGTTGACCTTAGGATGTTAAAAGGGGCAACTACAGAATTTACATGAGGAAGTTTAAAAGACAATTAACACCATTTAAATAATTAAAACAACAAAAACAGGGTCAGCTGTTACAAAGTTTCCTTGATGTTGCTATGCTTCTCACTGATACCGGCATTCTATATATTTTTTCAGCAAGGAAACAATGTAGCGATGTAGCTAGCATGAACTGGGCCTGCTAAATCTACCTTTAAATGTGTGGTGAACTGTTCCTAGGAGAGCCACAGTATAATACAAGATGTTTCTCCAGCCAAGCCTCAACACAATTGATTCAAACTAAACAACTAGTTATGATATTCAGTCTACTATCTCTTCTTCCTGACTCAGGTGTATAAGGCTTGGATGGAAGAAAAGCAACATCAAATTGAGTTATGCCTAATATGGCAATTTGTATTATTTTTCCCATGTTAATTATTGTTATCTTACATCTCAAAGTCATGCCTGCAATAAGCCTTGACCTGTGCACACATATTTCTCTGTCCTCAGTTTGATCAAAGGCCTCAATATGTATTTTTGCCTTGTAATTGATTGCTTCTTGAAGAAGAGAAGGAACAACACATGATCAAGATGTGCAAGCTACTGGTTTAAAGCAATGATAGAATTTTTACAAAGTGTGTATGGGCTACATTTATGAGCATAATACATGCATTTTCTTACCTTATCAAGACGATACACTGATTTATTACAAAAAAAGTGTTATGAGTGAGTGCACCACAAACATCTTTCTAGGGTGTCTAGGATCTCCTCCAATACATCCTCTTCCAACACTACAGGTATGGAAAAGGTATCCATCTGCAAATATTAAGTCTTGCTTTGATGTCAAGTCAGCTCATATTGTTGCTAGCTGTTGTGCAAGTTAACATGCTACTGAACAGTGACACCGTATTGACAAGCATATTGGTATTAAAATACAGCAACATATAGACCAAAAAGTGTTTAGGCAATTCATTAGTTAATTGTGCAAAAATATGATAGCTAACATTAGCTAGCTAGCTAAGCGCTAGCCAGTCAGTGGTGCTGACAGATTTAAACTGGTATCAACAAAATATGTTTCACGCTATCCCATAAAACATGACATGTTAACTAGGCATTAATTAGCTAACACAATTTTATTAGGAAGTTTAATAAGTTATACAGGACAACTTTGGTAAGTAGCTAGCTAGATACATTATACATACAAATTAAAATGTTAAAATGTTGCACTCTGTATTTAGTTTAAGATACACTATATATACAAAAGTATGTGGACACAACTTAAAATTTGTGCATTTGACCATTTCAGCCACACCCATTGCTGACAGGTGTATACCATTGAGCACACAGTCATGCAATCTCCATAGACAAAACATTGGCTGTAGAATGTCCTTACTGAAGAGCTCAGTGACTTTCAACGTAGCACTGTCATAGGATGCCACCTTCCCAACAAGTCAGTTCGTAACATTTTTGCCATGCTAGGGCTGCCCGGTCAACTGTATATGCTGGTATTATGAAGTGGAAATGTCTAGGAGCAACAATTGCTCAGCTGAGAAGTGGTAAGCCACACAAGCTCACAGAACGGGGGCTCGAGTGCTGAAGCGTAGCGTGTAAAAATCCTCTGTCCTGGAAGCAACGTCAGCACAAGAACAATTTGTAGGGAGCTTCATGAAATGGGTTTCTATGGCCAAGCAGCCACACACAAGCCTGAGATCACCATGCGCAATTCCAAGCATCGGGTGGAGCGGTGTAAAGATTGCCCCAATTGGACTCTGGAGCAGTGGAAACTATTTTTCTGGAGTGATGAATCACGCTTCACCATCTGGCAGTCCGACGGATGAATTTGGGTTTGAAGAATGCCAGGAGTATGCTACCTTCCCCAATGCATAGTGCCAACTGTAAAGCTTGGTGGAAGAAGAATAATGGTCTGGGCTGTTTTTCATGGTTCAGTCTAGGCCCCTTAGTTCCAGTGAAGGGAAATCTTAACTGTGCAGCATACAATGACATTATAGACGATTCTGTGCTTCCAACTTTGTGACAACAGTTAAGGGAAGGCCCCGTCCTGTTTCAGCATGACAATGCCCCATTGCACAAAGCGAGATCAATACAGAAATGGTTTGTTGAGATTTGTTTGGAAGAACTTGACTAGTCTGCACAGAGCCCTGACCTCAACCCCATCGAACACCTTTGGGATGAATTGGAACTCCGACTGTGAGCCAGGTCTAATCGCCCAACATCTGTGCCCGAACACACTAATGCTCTTGTGGCTGAATGGAAGGAAGTCCCTGCAGTAATGTTCCAACATCTAGTGGAAAGCCTTCCCAAAATATTGGAGGCTGTTATAGCAGCAAAAGGGGGACCAGCTCCATATTAAATGCCCATGATTTTTAAATTAGATAGTCGACAAGCAGGTGTCCACATACTTTTGGTCATGTAGTGTACCTTGGTTTCCAGATTTTTAAAATCCCCCTGATCGGTCGTCAGCAGTTACTGGTCCTTGAACTTATGTGTTCACCAGAAACTGCTTCTGGTAAACTAATTCAATAGAAATTCCTGCCACAGGTTTGCCACAGATTCAAATATATATTTTTATTTTTAGCCAGAGAAAAACCTCTGGGTAACTGTTTGTCACTAGTGGCAATACATTTTACTGTTACCAAAGGTTTGCCGTAGATTCACCAACTACTGGCAACATTTTCTTGAACACTATTTGTAAGACGTTTGGTGCAACAAATTCATTTTTGTAAGGGAAAACATTACAATCCCCCAAAAAGGCGAGACGGTGAGCCTTGACTTCAAAGCCAGTGAGTCGGAGACCCATACCACTTTTGTGCTGACCTTAAAATGAGCAGCACGCTGTGCAACATCTGCCTTATCAGCTGGATCCTACGCATCAGCAAGCAGAGGGGCAGACTGGGACAGGTTGGCAGCTGCCTTTGACAGCAACTGTTAATTTCCAACATAATCAATTTATGTGTAGCTCCATAATAACCATCTGTGTGCAGCATGAGGACAGTCCTGAGAAACAGGAACAGCTCTCCTTCCTCCTCGCAGGAGCCAAGCTAAGCAGGACAAGCCAGGTATTAAGGGGATGAGGACCACTCTTGCCATAAACACACCCACAAACACGTCTAAGCTCTCAGGGAAGACTTCTTAGGGCCATGTCCAACTTTAGCCCATAGCATGGGTCAGAGTGCAGTAGAATCATTACAATTGAGAAACATGTAAACTCTCTTACTGTTGATGCCAACGGTAGGTTGTGTGATTTTGAACTATGCTATAACACTGGTTCAGAGGGATTGTGTTTGGGGGTGGGCTTTTGTATCAGGAAAGTATGCTTCTATCATTGGCTTCCAGTAATTTTGTATTGGATAACGTGGAGCACCATATCTATCGGCACTCAATTTAGTCCTGCTACAAGTTTAGAGCCCCCCTGATACCAAACTCTACACATCCTCTTCCACCTTCAGTGTCAAACTTTCCCAGGGAAGGTGCCACTCACACGATTACCATATCACCTTAGTGAGCCAATTACAGCGTGTGCTGTCAAGGCCAATAGCGAGTGGCAGCTCACACGCAGACACCTACAGCTTGGCTAAAGAGATAGGGTACATGAAAACAGAATTAAGCTCCCGTGACCCCTCACCCGTCTACATGCACTTTTTATGAGAGCAATCAGCACATGCTGCTACCCACCTACTGTAGCACCTCAATACACTGTGACTTTGACCTTAGCTGTGTTGTGAGGAAACTAAACTTTATCTTGATGTCACTATTACGTAAGGATATTGGTCAGTAATTTGCATTCCCAGTTAGTCCAAATCACAAACAAATAGATGGGTTTCCTTGGCTCACCAGCATAAAGGTCCAATGCAGCAGGTTTTTGTCTCAATATCAAATTATTGCTGGCTAACAATTAAGTACCTTACTGTGATTGTTTTCAATTATAAAGGTAAAAAATAAACAAAAATAGTTTCTTAGCAAAGGGCAATTTCTCAAGAAAGAATTCTGCTAAGACTGTCTGGGAGTGCGGAGGGGGAAAACTGAAAACTAGCTGTTATTGGCAGAGACTTTGGAACTCTCGTTCTTATTGGTCTATTAACTCATTTACTGCATGGTGATTTCTCCATGGAAGGCCAAAACTCCATCCCACCAAAACAGGCTGAAATTTCAGGCGGTCATTTCAAACAGGTCTTACACTTAAATTATCATAATTTTCACAAGTTCACAATATTATTCCAACCTCATGGTGTGGAAATATATATAAAACATATTGTTGACTGCACTGGGCCTTTAAGTCTCCATTACACCCAGGACCATTGCAGATGCATCGTTAAACCATGTAAATTGCTTTAGTTAGAGAAGAATGGCACTGGAGGTAGCAACTGGGAATGAATGGCTGTCACAACAATTTAATTCTCACCCCTTTGTCAGGCTGTGTGTGTGCGTGTGTGCGTGTGTGTAGAAAGAGAGAGAGAGAGAGAGAGAGAGAGAGAGAGAGAGAAAGAGAGAGAGAGAGAGAGAGAGAGAGAGAGAGAGAGAGAGAGAGACAGAGAGAGAGAGAGACAGAGAGAGAGAGAGACAGAGAGAGAGAGAGAGAGAGACAGAGAGAGAGAGACAGAGAGAGAGAGACAGAGAGAGAGAGAGAGAGAGAGAGAGAGAGAGAGAGAGAGAGAGAGAGACAGACAGACAGACAGAGAGAGAGACAGAGAGAGAGAGAGAGAGAGAGATAGACAGAGACAGAGAGAGAGAGAGACAGAGAGAGAGAGAGAGAGAGAGAGAGAGAGAGAGAGAGAGACAGAGAGAGAGAGAGAGAGAGAGAGAGAGAGAGAGAAACCTGTGTGACTATTATTGTGGCATCAAGCAGCCTTACTGCAAATCCACCGCCTGTGATGAAAACCGAAGGAGTGCGATCCACTCCTGGTTTAAATAGCAGCACACTATTTCTCAGAAGGCTTATGCAGTACATTCACCCTACCATGTCATTTCATGCATTATACATGCTAGCTGTGGATGTCCTTGTGTGCAGTAATGGCAATCAAATACATTTTTATTTGTCACATGCTTTGTAAACAACAGTTGTGGACTAACAGTGAAATGCTTACTTCCTGGCCATTTCCAACAATGCAGAGAGAAAGAAAACTGAAATAATTGAGAAAAAACATGTCATAAGTAATAATAGATACACAATGAGTGACTTGACTATATTACAAGGGGTACCATTACCGAGTTGATGTGCAGGGGTAATTGAGGTAGATATGTACATAGAACTAGGAATAAAGTGACAGATAGTAAACAGTAGCAGCAGCGTATGTGATTAGTTAAAAAAGTTAGTTAAAAAAGGTCAGTGTAGATAGTTAATAGTTAACCAAATAGCTACCCGTACTAACTATTTAGCAGTCTTATGGCTTGGGGGTAGAAGCTGTTCAGGATCCTGTTGGTTCCAGAATAGGTGCATCAGTACCGCTTGCCGTGCGGTAGCAGAGAGAACAGTCTATGACTTGGGTGACTGGAATCTTTGACAATTTATAGGGCCTTCCTCTGACACAGGTATAGAGGTACTGGATGGCATGGAGCTCGGCTGTATGTACTGGGTCGTATGCACTACCCCATGTAGCGTCTTGGGGTCAGATGCCAAACAGTTGCCATACCAAGCGGTGATAAAGCCAGTCAAGATGCTCTCAACGGTGCAGCTGTAGAACTTTTGGAGGATCTGAGGGCCCATGCCAAATCTTTTCCTTCTCATGAGGGGGAGAATGTGTTGTCGTGCCCTCTTCACAACTGTGTTGCTGTGTTTGGACCATGATATAACCTTAATGATGTGGACACTGAGAAACTTGAAGCTCTCAACCCGTTCCAATTCATCCCCACTGATGGGAATGGGGGCGTGCTTCGACCGACGATACCGGTAGACCACGATCATCTCATTTGTCTTGCTGACTTTGAGGGAGAGGTTGTTGTCCTGGCACCACACTGTCTGAGAGGCCCCCGTGTTCATGTGTTGTTTCCTACCCTCACCACCTTAGGAGCGTCCCATCAGGTAGTTCAGGGTACAGTTGGAGAAGGAGGTGTTCAGTCCTAGGGTCCTTAGCTTAGTGATGAGTTCAGGGGGCACTATGGTGTTGAACGCTGAGTTGTAGTCAATGAACAGTATTCTCATGTAGGTGTTCCTTTTGTCCAAGTGGGAAAGGGCAGTGTGGAGTGCAATAGAGATTGCGTCATCGTTGGATCTGTTGGGGCGGTATGTGAATTAGAGTGGATTCAGGGTGTCTGGGATGATTTCATGGCTACAGATGTGAGTGTTATGTGGCAATAGTAATTTGAACAGGTTCTTGGGCACAGGGACTAAAGTGGTATACATAAAAAAATGTAGGTATTAGAGACTGGGTTAGGGAGAGGATAAACATATCAGTGAAGACACTTGCCACTTGCCCTTTGTAACTTGTGACAGTTTGCAAGCCCTGCCACACCCGATGAGCGTCAGAGCCGGTGTAGTAGGATTGACTGCTTGAATCAAATCAAATTGTATTTCTCACGCGCTGAATACAACTGGTGTAGACTTTATAGTGAAATGTTGCTTGCGAACCTTTCCCAATGATGCAGAATAAACCGTTTTTATAATAGTAGCTAAAGTGTGCACAAGCTGTTGTTAACAAAGAAACACACCTCACCCCCTTTGATCTTACCCTGACGCTGCCGTTCTGTCCTGCCGATGCATAGAAAAACTAGCTAATTGTATATTATCCATGTCCTTGTCCAGCCAAGTTCTTGAGAAACATAGGATCATACACTCTCCCTTCTCCCTCCTCATTGACATGCAGAGGGTCTCGGCAGCTGTGTGGCTCTCAGTGAGCCCCTTGCATCACCCTGGCCACCTGGACATAATAGTCACCACCACCACAAACACCACCAGGCTTTGTCATGTCTGTATTCACATCTAAGCCCCTTTTTATTTATCTCCCAAGCACTGCTGCCATTGTTCAAACCCCCACCTATGGCATTGAGGATATCTGTTTCTGACAAAAAAAGTGATGCAGCACCCAGTAGAGCAGACGGTGCATGGTATTCCAGGGTAAAGGCGTACTGTTGTTGTGGTATCTCCAGCCTCTGCTATATCTTTGATGTAAACACCAAAGAGTAACACACCCACCGTGTAGAGGTGGGATAAATTGTTGATGACATGCTACTCGACTGCATAGGATAAAACCGTATGTAATTTCCCCTTCATTTTCTACCCTGATGCGATACATAACCAGTCTGCTTTGAGGTATAGGAGGAAGATGGCCTCACATTTCCTCTAAAGCATGAATATGATTCAGTACACACTCTGTCAAACTGAGATAAATACCTTTTCTTTCTACCTATAGTTCAGGAGTTGTGTGTTGTGTGTTGTTCTTTGTTCACAGTACATTCACTACCTGAAATATGTTTTTTCCCCTCCCTCATCAGCTACAATTCTCAGATTCAGAATCCTTTGATTTTGTCCTGCTTCTAAACTCTTCCTGGAACTCCAGTATTTCAAAGAGTTTTTCTTGCCAGGCAGAGCGCTGGCCAAGTCTAGGAGTAAGACTGCCCATCAGAGGTTAGCTGGTATCAGCAGGGGGTTGCTTTTTTCCAATTCAGGTCAGCCTGGGCTCCAGACAGGGATTTTAAAGGTCCTGTGATCCCAGTAAGCACGCTTGTTAGTGGAATTGAAACGGCTCCGGTACACCTGGGTCCTCTGAAGTTGGCAGTTTAAAGGGAAAAGGAGAGCCAGGGCTGTGGCTACATGACCAAATCACCTGGGTCCTCTGAAGTTGGCAGTTTAAAGGGAAAAGGAGAGCCAGGGCTGTGGCTACATGACCAAATCACCTGGGTCCTCTGAAGTTGGCAGTTTAAAGGGAAAAGGAGAGCCAGGGCTGTGGCTACATGACCAAATCACCTGGGTCCTCTGAAGTTGGCAGTTTAAAGGGAAAAGGAGAGCCAGGGCTGTGGCTACATGACCAAATCACCTGGGTCCTCTGAAGTTGGCAGTTTAAAGGGAAAAGGAGAGCCAGGGCTGTGGCTACATGACCAAATCACCTGGGTCCTCTGAAGTTGGCAGTTTAAAGGGAAAAGGAGAGCCAGGGCTGTGGCTACATGACCAAATTAAATCAAATGTTATTGGTCACATACACATATTTAGCAGATGTTATTGTGTGTGTAGCAAAATGCTTGTGTTCCTAGCGCCAGCAGTGCAGTAGTATCTAACAATTCACAACAATACACAAATCTAAAAGGAAAATAACGTGTAAATATTAGGGCGAGCAATGTCAAGAGTGGTATTGACTGAAATACAGTAGAACAGAATACAGTATACACATATGAGATGAGTAAAGCAGTATGTAAACATTATTAAAGTGAATCGGGTTCCATTATTAAAGTGGCCAGTGATTCCATGTCTAAAGTGTCCAATGAATGTCCAACAAGAAATGGAAAAGGTCTTCTGGCACGTGTAGAAAACACAATATGTTTGAGAGGCCTAAAATACTATAAAGCCAATGTTTCTGTCATGACACTTTATAAGCAGGATATAACAATTTCACTTAATGTACTAGGTGTAAAATGTAGCATATTTCAAAATAGAGGGTTAGATCATATTTTCTACAACATTATTAGCACAATGTTCATTAAAATATAAATTACAAATATAAGAACATTTAATTACTAACATTTTAGCATACAATGAAGCTATCGTTGGGCATCCTCTTGAATCTTCTACACACACTACATTTCATACTGTATCTGAAAAATGTGCATTCTTGATTTCACATCTGAAAACGACTAATTGATAACAAAACAACACATTCTCCACCTCATTCTCCACTTCATTCTCCACCTCATTCTCCACCACATTCTCCGCCCGCAATAATCATCAGCTCTCCTATGTATGATAATAAGGGTATAATTCATTTATACGCTCTACCTTTACCATGTGTTGACCCATAGGCCATGTTGTGAGCCCACATCTGGCTGGTGCTCACAGGCCTTGAATGGGAGATGCCTCTGGTTATGGGGCAGCTGGGATTGCAGATGAAGCTGGGTTGAGGAGTCTCTGTGTATTATGGAAATTATATTTAATGGAGACATTGACAGCTGCACACCTACTGAGCATGAAGCCCACTTCTGTTGTTTTGCTCCTTTTGCTGTACAAACAGTCAAGCTCACAACATTTGTGGTAGAGTTGAGAAGAAGGCTAGTTAGGATGGATGTTTGTTTTGGTGATGGAGATGGTAGGATGGCCGATGGAAGGCTTATGGTATGGGAGACAGGAGGCTGGTCGGAGGAACTATAGGAGTACAGGCTCATTGTAATGGCTGGAATAGAGTTTATGTAACGGTATCAAACACAACAAACATATGGAAGCCACATTTTTTACTCTGTTCCATTGATTCCATTCCAGACATTACAATGAGCCTGTCATCCAATAGCTCCTCCCACCAGCCTCCTATGATGGGAGAGTGATTTGGGGTAGTCTGGAGTGCTGTCTTAAACATGGTTACCTCGCAGTTTGTGAAATATCAGATATTGGATGCTCCAAATGCAATAAGGAGGGATTTGTTACCCCTGTATCTGGGTCATATCTTAATAAGTAGCATGTAATATTGCAGCCTGGCCTCAGGGCACTTCGTAAGATTATGTCAATTGTAAAGGTGTGTAAATGGGATTCCCTCGTATGATATATTACGCTACGTTAAGTTACGTTATTAATGGAATACCGGTTGTACAATATCATACGAATTATAGGACATATAGTATCATACATCTTACCCGGTCATATAATAGCATAAGAATTGGATGATGTTACTCATCATACATTTTGAAGGACATATAGTATTTTACGTTTTTCTACTAGACCAGGCTGCTGGTCGCATCATAACAACAAAGGAGAATTAGAATAAAAACAATATCAAATCAAATTTTATTTGTCACATGTGTTGAATGCAACCTTACAATGAAATTTTAACTTACAAGCCAAAAATGCAGTTAAAAAAATAGAGTTAAGAAACTATTTACTAAATAAACTAAAGTAAAAACAAATGAATAAAATCAAAAAGTAACACAAGAAAATTACATAACAATAACTATATACAGGCTATATACAGGCTATATACAGGGGGCACCGGCACCGAATCAATGTGCGGGAGTACAGGTTAGTCGAGGTCATTTGTAAAGTGACTATGCATAGAATTACTGGCGAAAATACGTTGCTGGTTCGGGGAACAAAGGACAAAGATTAGGAGAATTTACGTAGTAGTTTAGGTGAATTAGTTTAAGGTTAGGAAAAGGGTCATAGGAAGGAAAGGTTAGCGAAAATATTAGTTGGAGTATGTTTGAGACGTAAAGGCAATCAAATAAACCGACAGACAACGCGGACCAGGAGAGAGCCAATCACCCGCCAACCTTCCCTGCTGCCCGTTTGTGAAGGATTTGGGGATTTCATAATTTCCTGTGCTTTCTGAAAGGGGGATGGCAGCACCTGGTCCACACAGCTGTACTTCATTTAGTGAGCAATTTGAAAAGAGCGGGGGGGGGGGGGGGGGTGCATGCTGCCTTGTCATTAAGGGCCCCAGAATGGCCTCCGTTTGTTAGACACATGGCACAGAGTTAATGCCTCTGAATGGGGAATACACGCTGTTGATTCTGTCACAAATTTCTCGTAAGTGCTACGACAGCTGAAAAGCCACTCCAAAGGCGGGGAGGGAAAAACTAACATTTTCCTTATCAAAGGGGTGTTTTCATGGGTAATTGACAGCTGTGGAAGGAATGTACTGTAAGCACAACTTGGTATCTTGTGTAGTCGTCTCATCGTATATTCAATTTGCAGCTAATTGTTTCATCTTCGACTTCTGTGAATCAGCAATTGTATTTTTCAGAGTATATGTCAATGGCTTCACCATAAGAGCAATAATTGGGATGTTGGTAAACTAGCAGTGTGATGTGCAGGTTTGTTTAGTAGCGGATGCTGCTGTGTCTCTCCAGTGTTGACATAATTAATTTTGACATGCACATGTGCAGGGGAGAAAAAAATCTGAACTACGATCAAAGGCAAGTGCTTTATCGCCACAACAGAGCTCCCGTCGCATTTTGTATTCTACCAATCTGTCAAATCAGTCTGACAACTCATGTGATAGATGTTCTCTCTCTGTGTGTCTCTCTCTCTGACTAGTTTGTAAATCTGGAACTGTCACTGAAGACACCTCTCAATAAAATTAAACCAGATCCCCAAAGATGAGGTTTGAGATGCAGTGAAGAAAAGGTGCACTTTGTTTTATATTTGTGCAATTAATATTGTAAGTTAATAACATATTATAAGTCGTGTCTGTGTATGAAGTCAATAAACACAAAGGCTGTCATAATAAACAGAAAATGCACATGAACTCTAAAAAGCTGAATAATAACACCTGCTACGGTGCCTTCAGAAAGTATTCAGACCCCTTGATTTAAATAAAAAATACATTGCAGCATTATTCTAAAGTGGATTAAATATTTTTCTCAGCAATCTACACACAATACCCCATAATGACAAGGCAAAATAAAAAACGTAAATAACTTATTTACATAAATATTCAGACCCTTTGTTTTGAAATTAGAGCTCAGGTGCATCCTGTTTCCATTGATCATCCTTGAGATGTATCTACAGTTTGATTGGAGTCCACCTATGGTAAATTCAATTGATTGGGCATGATTTGGAAAGGCACACACCTGTCTATATAAGGTCCCTCATATGACAGTACAGGTCAGAGAGAAAACCAAGCCATGAGGTCGAAGGAATTCTTCGTAGAGCTCCGATACAGGATTGCGTGGAGGCACAGATCTGGGGAAGGGTACCAACAATTTTCTGCTGCATTGAATGTCCCCAAGAACACAGTGGCCTCCACCATTCTTAAATGGGGGAAGTTTGGAACCCCCAAGATTCCTAGACTTCCCAGAGCTGGCCGCCCGGCCAAACTGAGCAATCTGGGGAAAAGGGCCTTGGTCAGGGAGGGGACCAAGAACCCGATGGTCACTCTGACAGAGCTCTAAAGTTCCTCTGTGGAGATAGGGGAACCTTGCAGAAGGACAATCACCTCTGCAGCACTTCACCAATCAGGCCTTTATGGTAGAGTGGCAAAACGGAAGACACTCCTCAGTAAAAAGCACAGGACAACGACCCTAAGCACACAGCTAAGAAAACGCTTCGGGACAAGTCTCTGAATGTCCTTGAGTAACCCAGCCAGAGGCCGGACTTGAACCCGATCAAACATCTCTGGAGAGACCTGTGCAGCAACGCTCCCCATCCAACCTGAAAAAGCTTAAGAGGATCTGCAGAGAAGAATGGGAGAAACTCCCCAAATACAGGTGTGCCAAGCTTGTAGCATCATACCCAAGAAGACTCAAGGCTGTAATCGCTGACAACGGTGATTCAACAAAGTACTGAGTAAAGGGTCTTATATAAACGTGATATTTCAGTTTTTTATTTAAATTTCTAAAAGCCTGTTTGTGCTCTGTCATTATGGGGTATTGTGTGTAGATTGATGAGGGAAAAAAACTATTGAATCAATTTTAGAATAAGGCTGTAATCAAAATATGGAAAAAGTCAAGGGTTCAGAATACTTTCTGATGTCACTGTATATGAACCAAGGCCCCCAAATACATTGTTTGCAAAAATTCAGATTGATAGATAACATGGCCAGCGTGTTCTGACAAGCATGGTCAGTACACTGTGTGCAATTTGCATCCTGGGCAGTGGTGTCCAATAGTGGCTTTACACACACACACACACACACACACACACACACACACACACACACACACACACACACACACACACACACACACACACACACACACACACACACACACACACACACACACACACATACACACACACACACAAAACACACACACACAAACACACACAAACACACTCATAGACAGACAGCTGTCTTTATGGATAATAGCAGTTGGCCACCTTGGCTCCTCATCATGAGTTTGTGGCTCCCTGCAGAGTGCTGTACTGCATACTCATTGTTAATGGGAGGTTTCTGTGTGTGTCTATGGGCAGTGTGAGGAACAGAACAACACTTGGACTGAGACCGTGCTTAGCTGAGTTGAGTTGAGACCGAGGCACACCTGCCAGATGTAATGGCTAATCATTGTTTATGCCCTGCAAGCTTCCAAATGACCACTCCCACCTCTGTTTAGCCACAAACGCTGACATCACCTGCCGTCTCACTTGCCAACAAGAGGAACCAACCAACAAACCAACAAAACTCACACGGTCCAGAATCTTTACAGAGGTCTGTGCATGGTGTTCATCGTGTATTCATTTAGCATTGATGGTGGGTGAGAGGTGGCATTGGGGTGGAGATGATGGTGGTGGGGGAGGGAGATTGGTGGTGGTGGTGGTGGGGGGGGGTCAGGGGGGCTCTTGGCTGCTCTCCTCCCCTCCTGTCAGCCCCCTCTCTCAGCCAGGCGGTGTTGGGGCGGCCCGGCTCCTCGGCAGCAGATGCGAGCCCTCGTGTCAGTGGCAGGCAGTGGCCCGACGGGCGGAGCGAAGCTCGCACCTCATACCTTATTGAGCCATCTCCCCTAGCAGATGGCGAGCTGCTGCGGGCGCTCCTCTCCCCGATAATTACCAGGCCTCGCTACAGATGGAAATGTCAGTCAGCCCTCACAGGCCCTGGTTCTTGCCATTGCCTCCATCCACAGCCCCTCTACCTAGGCAAGGTCTCTGCCAACACTTACCATGTGTTTTGTGACTGTACACTAGGCAGGCAACAAAATATAAATTTCAACATGAATATTCATGCAGGGATGGTGGGTAGGTAGAGGGAGGATCATGTAACTCTCCGCACAGTTGGGCAGGTTGCGACACCGTTTTCCTCCTTCTTTATTCCTCCCTTTTCCCTCCTTTTCCATATCTGACGCCAAACTTTTCCTCACTCTCGCACAGTTGAAATACTTTCTACTTGTACAATACAGTTGGGGGAAAACCTGTTTAGTAGATTGGGATAACTGTTTGCAAAATGGATGAATTCTAGCAGATGCCAGGACTAACCCCCACTTATCTGTGATAAGGTGAGCAGATGTCCCAGCTTGGCAAGAGCAACGCTCCCACTTTTATTACTCCCTCCCAATGTATCCCAGGAGAAATTTCCCATCGTATTCACAGATAATCTATCTTCGCAGAGAACGAGGCGACAGGGTGCTGACGTTTTATTTGTCGGTCCGTGTAAGACTTAATGTGGATGTGTTTGACTTGGTTCCTGTGTGTAAAAAGCTCAGGTAGATTAAACCTAAGTAAATTCCCAGGATGCACCAGTGGTTAACAAAAACACCAAGACCAAGAGCAATAGCTCACTTTAGGTACCTTGCTGCATACCTCCAGATCACCAAGGCTCAGTGCAGAACTGGCAAATGCATCATTATGAGACGTTGTCATCCCCGGTGGAGGCCACTTCACTGTTTAATGTAATTTTGCTTGGGAGTTACTGTCAACTCATCACAATGCTGTGGGGTGATTGTTGTCAGTAGATAGTTGGCTATGTCATGGTGCATATTACATTCACCCCTTTATCTTTTCATTTCTTGATTCACTCACTCCAAATACATTTACATCAGAAATGCCAGTCATCACAAGCAAGGCAGAACTAGATTAATCAGAACTAAAATGGCGACACTGATGATGCGTCACTTTCCCATACTGTACATACTGTCCATATCTACCTACAAAGCATTCTGTCACCAGGACAATGACTCAATGGCAGAGAGGGGGCAATACCATGAGTCACCCTGGGCAGATGTGCAATGAATGCAAGTCTTGCTCTCTGCAATGCAACCACTGTTAATTTTTCCCTGCCTGCTCCTGCCACAGAGTCACAGACCTAAGTCTGGCAGATGCTGAGAGGGGCTTGCTGCTGGCCGCAATGCAATGCAGATGCAGTCAGTGCAGGAAATGAACACCTCTAGTGTGGTCTCTTACAGTGCTCACGGTAATGGGATGTTCTTCTAGTGCAAACTTTTCAGCAGCAGCTGAGTGGAAAGATTAGAAGGGTGTGATGCATGTAGATTTTCTATTGTATAGTGTTTCTCATCCCATTATATCCTTTGACTTTTGACTTCACTAAGTGGAAGAAATGATTTCATCACGAGGACAAACTCAATCGGTTACAGCATAACAACACAACCTCTCACTCACTGACACTCAACGGTAGAGTGAGATGGAAACTTGAAAGCTTATGATGCAACGCACCAGCAATACAGCACTGGCATTAAAAAACCATGAGAACCCAGCCCTCAACTGGAACACTATCTAGGCTACTATTGTTGTAACTCATGGTGAACCAACAGTACTCCTACAATTCCTTATGTCTGAACCAACAGTATTCCTATAATCCTTTATGTCTGAACCAACAGTACTCCTTTAATCCTTTATGTCTGAACCAACAGTACTCCTACAATCCTTTATGTTTGAACCAACAGTACTCCTACAATCCCTTATGTCTGAACCAACAGTACTCCTACAATCCTTTATGTCTGAACAAACAGTACTCCTACAATCCCTCATGTTTGAACCAAAAGTACTCCTACAATCCCTTATGTCTGAACCAACAGTACTCCTACAATCCCTCATGTCTGATCCAACAGTACTCCTACAATAATTTATGTCTGAACCAACAGTACTCCTACAATCCCTCATGTTTGAACCAACAGTACTCCTATAATCATTTATGTCTGAACCAACAGTACTCCTACAATCCTTTATGTCTGAACCAACAGTAATCCTACAATCCTTAATGTCTGAACCAACAGTCCTCCTACAATCCTTTATGTCTGAACCAACAGTACTCCTACAATCCCTCATGTTTGAACAAACAGTACTCCTACAATCCTTTATGTCTGAACCAACAGTACTCCGACAATCCCTCATGTTTGAACCAACAGTACTCCTACAATCCCTTATGTCTGAACCAACAGTACTCCTACAATCCTTTCTGTTTGAACAAACAGTACTCCTACAATCCCTCATGTTTGAACCAACAGTACTCCTACAATCCCTTATGTCTGAACAAACAGTACTCCTACAATCCCTCATGTCTGATCCAACAGTACTCCTACAATCATTTATGTCTGAAGCAACAGTACTCCTACAATCCCTCATGTTTGAACCAACAGTACTCCTACAATCCTTTATGTCTGAACCAACAGTACTCCTATAATCATGTATGTCTGAACCAACAGTACTCCTACAATCCCTCATGTTTGAACCAACAGTACTCCTACAATCCCTTATGTCTGAACCAACAGTACTCCTACAATCCTTTATGTTTGAACAAACAGTACTCCTACAATCCCTCATGTTTGAACCAACAGTACTCCTACAATCCCTTATGTCTGAACAAACAGTACTCCTACAATCCCTCATGTCTGATCCAACAGTACTCCTACAATCATTTATGTCTGAAGCAACAGTACTCCTACAATCCCTCATGTTTGAACCAAAAGTACTCCTACAATCCCTTATGTCTGAACCAACAGTACTCCTACAATCCCTCATGTCTGATCCAACAGTACTCCTACAATAATTTATGTCTGAACCAACAGTACTCCTACAATCCCTCATGTTTGAACCAACAGTACTCCTATAATCCTTTATGTCTGAACCAACAGTACTCCTATAATCATTTATGTCTGAACCAACAGTACTCCTACAATCCCTCATGTTTGAACCAACAGTACTCCTACAATCCCTTATGTCTGAACCAACAGTACTCCTACAATCCTTTATGTTTGAACAAACAGTACTCCTACAATCCCTCATGTTTGAACCAACAGTACTCCTACAATCCCTTATGTCTGAACCAACAGTACTCCTACAATCCCTCATGTCTGATCCAACAGTACTCCTACAATCATTTATGTCTGAAGCAACAGTACTCCTACAATCCCTCATGATTGAAACAACAGTACTCCTATAATCCTTTATGTCTGAACCAACAGTACTCCTACAATCTCTCATGTCTGAACCAACAGTACTCCTACAATCCTTTATGTCTGAACCAACAGTACTCCTACAATCCCTTATGTCTGAACCAACAGTACTCCTACAATCATTTATGTCTGAACCAACAGTACTCCTACAATCCCTCATGTCTGAACCAACAGTACTCCTACAATCCTTTATGTCTGAACCAACAGTACTCCTATAATCATTTATGTCTGAACAAACAGTACTCCTACAATCCCTCATGTTTGAACCAACAGTACTCCTACAATCCTTTATGTCTGAACCAACAGTACTGCTACAATCCCTCATGTTTGAACCAACAGTACTCCTACAATCCTTTATGTCTGAACCAACAGTACTCCTACAATCCCTTATGTCTGAACCAACAGTACTCCTACAATCCCTCATGTCTGATCCAACAGTACTCCTACAATAATTTATGTCTGAACCAACAGTACTCCTACAATCCCTCATGTTTGAACCAACAGTACTCCTATAATCCTTTATGTCTGAACCAACAGTACTCCTATAATAATTTATGTCTGAACCAACAGTACTCCTACAATCCCTCATGTTTGAACCAACAGTACTCCTAAAATCATTTATGTCTGAACCAACAGTACTCCTACAATCCCTCATGTCTGAACCAACAGTACTCCTACAATCCTTTATGTCTGAACCAACAGTACTCCTATAATCATTTATGTCTGAAACAACAGTACTCCTACAATCATTTATGTCTGAACCAACAGTACTCCTACAATCCCTCATGTCTGAACCAACAGTACTCCTACAATCCTTTATGTCTGAACCAACAGTACTCCTATAATCCTTTATGTCTGAACCAACAGTCCTCCTACAATCCCTCATGTTTGAACCAACAGTACTCCTACAATCCCTTATGTCTGAACCAACAGTACTCCTACAATCCTTTATGTCTGAACCAACAGTACTCCTATAATCATTTATGTCTGAACCAACAGTACTCCTAAAATCCCTCATGTTTGAACCAACAGTACTCCTACAATCCCTTATGTCTGAACCAACAGTACTCCTACAATCCTTTATGTTTGAACAAACAGTACTCCTACAATCCCTCATGTTTGAACCAACAGTACTCCTACAATCCCTTATGTCTGAACCAACAGTACTCCTATAATCCCTCATGTCTGATCCAACAGTACTCCTACAATCATTTATGTCTGAAGCAACAGTACTCCTACAATCCCTCATGATTGAAACAACAGTACTCCTATAATCCTTTATGTCTGAACCAACAGTACTCCTACAATCTCTCATGTCTGAACCAACAGTACTCCTACAATCCTTTATGTCTGAACCAACAGTACTCCTACAATCCCTTATGTCTGAACCAACAGTACTCCTACAATCATTTATGTCTGAACCAACAGTACTCCTACAATCCCTCATGTCTGAACCAACAGTACTCCTACAATCCTTTATGTCTGAACCAACAGTACTCCTATAATCATTTATGTCTGAACAAACAGTACTCCTACAATCCCTCATGTTTGAACCAACAGTACTCCTACAATCCTTTATGTCTGAACCAACAGTACTCCTACAATCCCTCATGTTTGAACCAACAGTACTCCTACAATCCCTCATGTTTGAACCAACAGTACTCCTACAATCCCTTATGTCTGAACCAACAGTACTCCTACAATCCTTTATGTTTGAACAAACAGTACTCCTACAATCCCTCATGTTTGAACCAACAGTACTCCTACAATCCCTTATGTCTGAACCAACAGTACTCCTACAATCCCTCATGTCTGATCCAACAGTACTCCTACAATCATTTATGTCTGAAGCAACAGTACTCCTACAATCCCTCATGATTGAAACAACAGTACTCCTATAATCCTTTATGTCTGAACCAACAGTACTCCTACAATCTCTCATGTCTGAACCAACAGTACTCCTACAATCCTTTATGTCTGAACCAACAGTACTCCTACAATCCCTTGTCTGAACCAACAGTACTCCTACAATCATTTATGTCTGAACCAACAGTACTCCTAGAATCCCTCATGTCTGAACCAACAGTACTCCTACAATCCTTTATGTCTGAACCAACAGTACTCCTATAATCATTTATGTCTGAACAAACAGTACTCCTACAATCCCTCATGTTTGAACCAACAGTACTCCTACAATCCTTTATGTCTGAACCAACAGTACTCTTACAATCCCTCATGTTTGAACCAACAGTACTCCTACAATCCTTTATGTCTGAACCAACAGTACTCCTACAATCCCTTATGTCTGAACCAACAGTACTCCTACAATCCCTCATGTCTGATCCAACAGTACTCCTACAATCATTTATGTCTGAACCAACAGTACTCCTACAATCCCTCATGTTTGAACCAACAGTACTCCTATAATCCTTTATGTCTGAACCAACAGTACTCCTATAATAATTTATGTCTGAACCAACAGTACTCCGACAATCCCTCATGTTTGAACCAACAGTACTCCTAAAATCATTTATGTCTGAACCAACAGTACTCCTACAATCCCTCATGTCTGAACCAACAGTACTCCTACAATCCTTTATGTCTGAACCAACAGTACTCCTATAATCATTTATGTCTGAAACAACAGTACTCCTACAATCATTTATGTCTGAACCAACAGTACTCCTACAATCCCTCATGTCTGAACCAACAGTACTCCTACAATCCTTTATGTCTGAACCAACAGTACTCCTATAATCCTTTATGTCTGAACCAACAGTCCTCCTACAATCCCTCATGTTTGAACCAACAGTACTCCTACAATCCCTTATGTCTGAACCAACAGTACTCCTACAATCCTTTATGTCTGAACCAACAGTACTCCTATAATCATTTATGTCTGAACCAACAGTACTCCTACAATCCCTCATGTTTGAACCAACAGTACTCCTACAATCCCTCATGTCTGAACCAACAGTACTCCTACAATCCTTTATGTCTGAACCAACAGTACTCCTACAATCCCTCATGTTTGAACAAACAGTACTCCTACAATCCCTTATGTCTGAACCAACAGTTCTCCTACAATCCCTCATGTCTGAACCAACAGTACTCCTACAATCCCTTATGTCTGAACCAACAGTACTCCTACAATCCTTTATGTCTGAACCAACAGTACTCCTACAATCCTTTATGTCTGAACCAACAGTACTCCTACAATCCTTTGTCTGAACCAACAGTCCTCCTACAATCCCTTATGTCGGAACCAACAGTACTCCTACAATCCCTTATGTCTGAACCAACAGTACTCCTACAATCCCTCATGTTTGAACCAACAGTATTCCTACAATCCTTTATGTCTGAACCAACAGTACTCCTACAATCCCTTATGTCTTAACCAACAGTACTCCTACAATCCCTCATGTCTGAACCAACAGTACTCCTACAATCCTTTATGTCTGAACCAACAGTACTCCTACAATCCCTCATGTTTGAACAAACAGTACTCCTACAATCCCTCATGTTTGAACCAACAGTACTCCTACAATCCCTCATGTTTGAACTAATAGTACTCCTACAATCCTTTATGTCTGAACAAACAGTACTCCTACAATCCCTCATGTTTGAACCAACAGTACTCCTACAATCCATTATGTCTGAACCAACAGTACTCCTACAATCCCTCATGTCTGATCCAACAGTACTCCTACAATCATTTATGTCTGAACCAACAGTACTCCTACAATCCCTCATGTTTGAACCAACAGTACTCCTACAATCCTTTATGTCTGAACCAACAGTACTCCTACAATCCTTTATGTCTGAACCAACAGTACTCCTACAATCCTTTATGTCTGAACCAACAGTACTCCTACAATCCTTTATGTCTGAACCAACAGTACTCCTACAATCCCTCATGTCTGAACCAACAGTACTCCTACAATCCCTTATGTCTGAACCAACAGTACTCCTACAATCCTTTATGTCTGAACCAACAGTACTCCTACAATCCCTTATGTCTGAACCAACAGTCCTCCTACAATACCTTATGTCTGAACCAACAGTACTCCTACAATCCTTTGTCTGAACCAACAGTCCTCCTACAATACCTTATGTCTGAACCAACAGTACTCCTACAATCCCTTATGTCTGAACCAACAGTACTCCTACAATCCCTCATGTCTGAACCAACAGTACTCCTACAATCCCTTATGTCTGAACCAACAGTACTCCTACAATCCTTTATGTCTGAACCAACAGTACTCCTACAATCCTACGTGTCTGAACCAACAGTACTCCTACAATCCTTTGTCTGAACCAACAGTCCTCCTACAATCCCTTATGTCGGAACCAACAGTACTCCTACAATCCCTTATGTCTGAACCAACAGTACTCCTATAATCCCTCATGTTTGAACCAACAGTACTCCTACAATCCTTTATGTCTGAACCAACAGTACTCCTACAATCCTTTATGTCTGAACCAACAGTACTCCTACAATCCTTTATGTCTGAACCAACAGTACTCCTACAATCCCTCATGTCTGATCCAACAGTACTCCTACAATCATTTATGTCTAAACCAACAGTACTCCTACAAGCCCTCATGTTTGAACCAACAGTACTCCTACAATCCTTTATGTCTGAACCAACAGTAATCCTACAATCCTTTATGTCTGAACCAACAGTACTCCTACAATCCTTTATGTCTGAACCAACAGTACTCCTACAATTCTTTATGTCTGAACCAACAGTACTCCTACAATCCCTCATGTCTGAACCAACAGTACTCCTACAATCCCTTATGTCTGAACCAACAGTCCTCCTACAATACCTTATGTCTGAACCAACAGTACTCCTACAATCCTTTGTCTGAACCAACAGTCCTCCTACAATACCTTATGTCTGAACCAACAGTACTCCTACTTCCCTTATGTCTGAACCAACAGTTCTCCTACAATCCCTCATGTCTGAACCAACAGTCCTCCTACAATCCCTTATGTCGGAACCAACAGTACTCCTACAATCCCTTATGTCTGAACCAACAGTACTCCTACAATCCCTCATGTTTGAACCAACAGTATTCCTACAATCCTTTATGTCTGAACCAACAGTACTCCTACAATCCCTTATGTCTTAACCAACAGTACTCCTACAATCCCTCATGTCTGAACCAACAGTACTCCTACAATCCCTCATGTCTGAACCAACAGTACTCCTACAATCCTTTATGTCTGAACCAACAGTACTCCTACAATCCCTCATGTTTGAACAAACAGTACTCCTACAATCCCTCATGTTTGAACCAACAGTACTCCTACAATCCTTTATGTCTGAACAAACAGTACTCCTACAATCCCTCATGTTTGAACCAACAGTATTCCTATAATCCTTTATGTCTGAACCAACAGTACTCCTATAATCATTTATGTCTGAACCAACATTACTCCTACAATCCTTTATGTCTGAACCAACAGTACTCCTACAATCCCTCATGTCTGAACCAACAGTACTCCTACAATCCTTTATGTCTGAACCAACAGTACTCCTATAATCCCTCATGTTTGAACCAACAGTACTCCTACAATCCTTTATGTCTGAACCAACAGTACTCCTACAATCCTTTATGTCTGAACCAACAGTACTCCTACAATCCTTTATGTCTGAACCAACAGTACTCCTACAATCCTTTATGTCTGAACCAACAGTACTCCTACAATCCCTCATGTCTGATCCAACAGTACTCCTACAATCATTTATGTCTGAAGCAACAGTACTCCTAAAATCCCTCATGTTTGAACCAACAGTACTCCTATAATCATTTATGTCTGAACCAACAGTAATCCTACAATCTCTCATGTTTGAACAAACAGTACTCCTACAATCCCTCATGTTTGAACCAACAGTACTCCTACAATCCCTCATGTTTGAACCAACAGTCCTCCTACAATACCTTATGTCTGAACCAACAGTACTCCTACAATCCCTTATGTCTGAACCAACAGTACTCCTACAATCCCTCATGTCTGAACCAACAGTACTCCTACAATCCCTTATGTCTGAACCAACAGTACTCCTACAATCCTTTATGTCTGAACCAACAGTACTCCTACAATCCTACGTGTCTGAACCAACAGTACTCCTACAATCCTTTGTCTGAACCAACAGTACTCCTACAATCCCTCATGTCTGAACCAACAGTACTCATACAATCCGTTATGTCTGAACCAACAGTACTCCTATAATCCTTTATGTCTGAACCAACAGTCCTCCTACAATCCCTCATGTTTGAACCAACAGTACTCCTACAATCCCTTATGTCTGAACCAACAGTACTCCTACAATCCTTTATGTCTGAACCAACAGTACTCCTACAATCCCTTATGTCTGAACCAACAGTACTCCTACAATCCCTCATGTCTGAACCAACAGTACTCCTACAATCCATTATGTCTGAACCAACAGTACTCCTACAATCCTTTATGTCTGAACCAACAGTACTCCTACAATCCTACGTGTCTGAACCAACAGTACTCCTACAATCCTTTGTCTGAACCAACAGTCCTCCTACAATCCCTTATGTCGGAACCAACAGTACTCCTACAATCCCTTATGTCTGAACCAACAGTACTCCTATAATCCCTCATGTTTGAACCAACAGTACTCCTACAATCCTTTATGTCTGAACCAACAGTACTCCTACAATCCTTTATGTCTGAACCAACAGTACTCCTACAATCCTTTATGTCTGAACCAACAGTACTCCTACAATCCCTCATGTCTGATCCAACAGTACTCCTACAATCATTTATGTCTAAACCAACAGTACTCCTACAATCCCTCATGTTTGAACCAACAGTACTCCTACAATCCTTTATGTCTGAACCAACAGTAATCCTACAATCCTTTATGTCTGAACCAACAGTACTCCTACAATCCTTTATGTCTGAACCAACAGTACTCCTACAATTCTTTATGTCTGAACCAACAGTACTCCTACAATCCCTCATGTCTGAACCAACAGTACTCCTACAATCCCTTATGTCTGAACCAACAGTCCTCCTACAATACCTTATGTCTGAACCAACAGTACTCCTACAATCCTTTGTCTGAACCAACAGTCCTCCTACAATACCTTATGTCTGAACCAACAGTACTCCTACTTCCCTTATGTCTGAACCAACAGTTCTCCTACAATCCCTCATGTCTGAACCAACAGTCCTCCTACAATCCCTTATGTCGGAACCAACAGTACTCCTACAATCCCTTATGTCTGAACCAACAGTACTCCTACAATCCCTCATGTTTGAACCAACAGTATTCCTACAATCCTTTATGTCTGAACCAACAGTACTCCTACAATCCCTTATGTCTTAACCAACAGTACTCCTACAATCCCTCATGTCTGAACCAACAGTACTCCTACAATCCCTCATGTCTGAACCAACAGTACTCCTACAATCCTTTATGTCTGAACCAACAGTACTCCTACAATCCCTCATGTTTGAACAAACAGTACTCCTACAATCCCTCATGTTTGAACCAACAGTACTCCTACAATCCTTTATGTCTGAACAAACAGTACTCCTACAATCCCTCATGTTTGAACCAACAGTATTCCTATAATCCTTTATGTCTGAACCAACAGTACTCCTATAATCATTTATGTCTGAACCAACATTACTCCTACAATCCTTTATGTCTGAACCAACAGTACTCCTACAATCCCTCATGTCTGAACCAACAGTACTCCTACAATCCTTTATGTCTGAACCAACAGTACTCCTATAATCCCTCATGTTTGAACCAACAGTACTCCTACAATCCTTTTATGTCTGAACCAACAGTACTCCTACAATCCTTTATGTCTGAACCAACAGTACTCCTACAATCCTTTATGTCTGAACCAACAGTACTCCTACAATCCTTTATGTCTGAACCAACAGTACTCCTACAATCCCTCATGTCTGATCCAACAGTACTCCTACAATCATTTATGTCTGAAGCAACAGTACTCCTAAAATCCCTCATGTTTGAACCAACAGTACTCCTATAATCATTTATGTCTGAACCAACAGTAATCCTACAATCTCTCATGTTTGAACAAACAGTACTCCTACAATCCCTCATGTTTGAACCAACAGTACTCCTACAATCCCTCATGTTTGAACCAACAGTCCTCCTACAATACCTTATGTCTGAACCAACAGTACTCCTACAATCCCTTATGTCTGAACCAACAGTACTCCTACAATCCCTCATGTCTGAACCAACAGTACTCCTACAATCCCTTATGTCTGAACCAACAGTACTCCTACAATCCTTTATGTCTGAACCAACAGTACTCCTACAATCCTACGTGTCTGAACCAACAGTACTCCTACAATCCTTTGTCTGAACCAACAGTACTCCTACAATCCCTCATGTCTGAACCAACAGTACTCATACAATCCGTTATGTCTGAACCAACAGTACTCCTATAATCCTTTATGTCTGAACCAACAGTCCTCCTACAATCCCTCATGTTTGAACCAACAGTACTCCTACAATCCCTTATGTCTGAACCAACAGTACTCCTACAATCCTTTATGTCTGAACCAACAGTACTCCTACAATCCCTCATGTCTGAACCAACAGTACTCCTACAATCCTTTATGTCTGAACCAACAGTACTCCTATAATCCCTCATGTTTGAACCAACAGTACTCCTACAATCCTTTATGTCTGAACCAACAGTACTCCTACAATCCTATATGTCTGAACCAACAGTACTCCTACAATCCTTTATGTCTGAACCAACAGTACTCCTACAATCCTTTATGTCTGAACCAACAGTACTCCTACAATCCTTTGTCTGAACCAACAGTACTCCTACAATCCTTTATGTCTGAACCAACAGTACTCCTACAATCCTTTATGTCTGAACCAACAGTACTCCTACAATCCTTTATGTCTGAACCAACAGTACTCCTACAATTCTTTATGTCTGAACCAACAGTACTCCTACAATCCCTCATGTCTGAACCAACAGCTACTCCTACAATCCCTTATGTCTGAACCAACAGTCCTCCTACAATACCTTATGTCTGAACCAACAGTACTCCTACAATCCTTTGTCTGGACCAACAGTCCTCCTACAATACCTTATGTCTGAACCAACAGTACTCCTACAATCCTTATGTCTGAACCAACAGTTCTCCTACAATCCCTCATGTCTGAACCAACAGTACTCCTACAATCCCTTATGTCTGAACCAACAGTACTCCTACAATCCTTTATGTCTGAACCAACAGTACTCCTACAATCCTTTATGTCTGAACCAACAGTACTCCTACAATCCTTTGTCTGAACCAACAGTCCTCCTACAATCCCTTATGCCGGAACCAACAGTACTCCTACAATCCCTTATGTCTGAACCAACAGTACTCCTACAATCCCTCATGTTTGAACCAACAGTATTCCTACAATCCTTTATGTCTGAACCAACAGTACTCCTACAATCCCTTATGTCTTAACCAACAGTACTCCTACAATCCCTCATGTCTGAACCAACAGTACTCCTACAATCCTTTATGTCTGAACCAACAGTAGTCCTACAATCCCTCATGTTTGAACAAACAGTACTCCTACAATCCCTCATGTTTGAACCAACAGTACTCCTACAATCCCTCATGTTTGAACCAACAGTACTCCTATAATCCTTTATGTCTGAACCAACAGTACTCCTACAATCCCTCATGTTTGAACCAACAGTACTCCTACAATCCCTTATGTCTGAACCAACAGTACTCCTACAATCCTTTATGTTTGAACAAACAGTACTCCTACAATCCCTCATGTTTGAACCAACAGTACTCCTACAATCCTTTATGTCTGAACAAACAGTACTCCTACAATCCCTCATGTTTGAACCAACAGTATTCCTATAATCCTTTATGTCTGAACCAACAGTACTCCTATAATCATTTATGTCTGAACCAACATTACTCCTACAATCCTTTATGTCTGAACCAACAGTACTCCTACAATCCCTCATGTCTGAACCAACAGTACTCCTACAATCCTTTATGTCTGAACCAACAGTACTCCTATAATCCCTCATGTTTGAACCAACAGTACTCCTACAATCCTTTATGTCTGAACCAACAGTACTCCTACAATCCTTTATGTCTGAACCAACAGTACTCCTACAATCCTTTATGTCTGAACCAACAGTACTCCTACAATCCTTTATGTCTGAACCAACAGTACTCCTACAATCCCTCATGTCTGATCCAACAGTACTCCTACAATCATTTATGTCTGAAGCAACAGTACTCCTAAAATCCCTCATGTTTCAACCAACAGTACTCCTATAATCATTTATGTCTGAACCAACAGTAATCCTACAATCTCTCATGTCTGAACCAACAGTACTCCTACAATCCTTTATGTCTGAACCAACAGTACTCCTACAATCCTTTATGTCTGAACCAACAGTACTCCTACAATCCATTATGTCTGAACCAACAGTACTCCTAAAATAATTTATGTCTGAACCAACAGTACTCCTACAATCCCTCATGTCTGAACCAACAGTACTCCTACAATCCTTTATGTCTGAACCAACAGTACTCCTATAATCATTTATGTCTGAAACAACAGTACTCCTACAATCATTTATGTCTGAACCAACAGTACTCCTACAATCCCTCATGTCTGAACCAACAGTACTCATACAATCCTTTATGTCTGAACCAACAGTACTCCTATAATCCTTTATGTCTGAACCAACAGTCCTCCTACAATCCCTCATGTTTGAACCAACAGTACTCCTACAATCCCTTATGTCTGAACCAACAGTACTCCTACAATCCTTTATGTCTGAACCAACAGTACTCCTACAATCCCTCATGTCTGAACCAACAGTACTCCTACAATCCTTTATGTCTGAACCAACAGTACTCCTATAATCCCTCATGTTTGAACCAACAGTACTCCTACAATCCTTTATGTCTGAACCAACAGTACTCCTACAATCCTATATGTCTGAACCAACAGTACTCCTACAATCCTTTATGTCTGAACCAACAGTACTCCTACAATCCTTTATGTCTGAACCAACAGTACTCCTACAATCCTTTGTCTGAACCAACAGTACTCCTACAATCCTTTATGTCTGAACCAACAGTACTCCTACAATCCTTTATGTCTGATCAAACAGTACTCCTACAATCCCTCATGTTTGAACCAACAGTACTCCTACAATCCCTCATGTCTGAACCAACAGTACTCCTACAATCCTTTATGTCTGAACACAGTACTTCCTACAATCCTTTAGTCTGAACCAACAGTACTCCTACAATCCTTTATGTATGAACCAACAGTACTCCTACAATTCCTTTATGTCTGAACCAACAGTACTTCCTACAATTCCCTCATGTCTGAACCAACAGTACTCCTACAATCCCTTATGTCTGAACCAACAGTCCTCCTACAATACCTTATGTCTGAACCAACAGTACTCCTACAATCCTTTGTCTGGACCAACAGTCCTCCTACAATACCTTATGTCTGAACCAACAGTACTCCTACAATCCCTTATGTCTGAACCAACAGTTCTCCTACAATCCCTCATGTCTGAACCAACAGTACTCCTACAATCCCTTATGTCTGAAACCAACAGTACTCCTACAATCCTTTATGTCTGAACCAACAGTACTCCTACAATCCTTTATGTCTGAACCAACAGTACTCCTACAATCCTTTGTCTGAACCAACAGTCCTCCTACAATCCCTTATGCGGAACCAACAGTACTCCTACAATCCCTTATGTCTGAACCAAACAGTACTCCTACAATCCCTCATGTTTGAACCAACAGTATTCCTACAATCCTTATGTCTGAACCAACAGTACTGCCTACAATCCCTTATGTCTTAACCAACAGTACTCCTACCAATCCCTCATGTCTGAACCAACAGTACTCCTACAATCCTTTATGTCTGAACCAACAGTAGTCCTACAATCCTCATGTTTGAACAAACAGTACTCCTACAATCCCTCATGTTTGAACCAACAGTACTCCTACAATCCCTCATGTTTGAACCAACAGTACTCCTATAATCCTTTATGTCTGAAACCAACAGTACTCCTACAATCCCTCATGTTTGAACCAACAGTACTCCTACAATCCCTTATGTCTGAACCAACAGTACTCCTACAATCCTTTATGTTTGAACAAACAGTACTCCTACAATCCCTCATGTTTGAACCAACAGTACTCCTACAATCCTTTATGTCTGAACAACAGTACTCCTACAATCCCTCATGTTTGAACCAACAGTATTCCCTATAATCCTTTATGTCTGAACCAACAGTACTCCTATAATCATTTATGTCTGAACCAACATTACTCCTACAATCCTTTATGTCTGAACCAACAGTACTCCTACAATCCCTCATGTCTGAACCAACAGTACTCCTACAATCCTTTATGTCTGAACCAACAGTACTCCTATAATCCCTCATGTTTGAACCAACAGTACTCCTACAATCCTTTATGTCTGAACCAACAGTACTCCTACAATCCTTTATGTCTGAACCAACAGTACTCCTACAATCCTTTATGTCTGAACCAACAGTACTCCTACAATCCTTTATGTCTGAACCAACAGTACTCCTACAATCCCTCATGTCTGATCCAACAGTACTCCTACAATCATTTATGTCTGAACCAACAGTACTCCTACAATCCCTCATGTTTCAACAACACAACCTAACAAAAAAACTCATACTAACCTATAATCATTTACTACAACAAAAATCTTAACCTGACAAACAGTACTCCTACAATCCTCATGTCTGAACCAACAGTACTCCTACAATCCTTTATGTCTGAACCAACAGTACTCCTACAATCCTTTATGTCTGAACCAACAGTACTCCTACAATCCTTTATGTCTGAACCAACAGTACTCCTACAATCCTTTATGTCTGAACCAACAGTACTCCTACAATCCCTCATGTCTGAACCAACAGTACTCCTACAATCCTTTATGTCTGAACCAACATACTCCTAAAATCATTTATGTCTGAAACAACAGTACTCCTACAATCATTTATGTCTGAACCAACAGTACTCCTAACAATCCCTCATGTCTGAACCAACAGTACTCATACAATCCTTATGTCTGAACCAACAGTACCTCCTATAATCCTTTATGTCTGAACCAACAGTCCTCCTACAATCCCTCATGTTTGAACCAACAGTACTCCTACAATCCTTATGTCTGAACCAACAGTACTCCTACAATCCTTTATGTCTGAACCAACAGTACTCCTACAATCCCTCATGTCTGAACCAACAGTACTCCTACAATCCTTTATGTCTGAACCAACAGTACTACTCCTAATCCCTCATGTTTGAACCAACAGTACTCCTACAATCCTTTATGTCTGAACCAACAGTACTCCTACAATCCTTTATGTCTGAACCAACAGTACTCCTACAATCCTTTATGTCTGAACCAACAGTACTCCTACAATCCCTTATGTCTGAACCAACAGTACTCCTACAATCCTTTGTCTGAACCAACAGTACTCCTACACAATCCTTTATGTCTGAACCAACAGTACTCCTACAATCCTTTATGTCTGAACCAAACAGTACTCCTACAATCCCTTATGTCTGAACCAACAGTACTCCTACAATCCCTCATGTCTGAACCAACAGTACTCCTACAATCCTTTATGTCTGAACCAACAGTACTCCTACAATCCCTCATGTTTGAACCAACAGTACTCCTACAATCCTTTATGTCTGAACCAACAGTACTCCTACAATCCCTTCATGTCTGACCAACAGTACTCCTACAATCCTTTATGTCTGAACCAACAGTACTCCTACAATCCCTCATGTTTGAACCAACAGTACTCCTACAATCCTTTATGTCTGAACCAACAGTACTCCTACAATCCTTTATGTCTGACCAACAGTACTCCTACAATCCTTTATGTCTGAACCAACAGTACTCCTACAATCCCTTATGTCTGAACCAACAGTACTCCTACAATCCTTTATGTCTGAACCAACAGTACTCCTACAATCCTTATGTCTGAACCAACAGTACTCCTACAATCCCTTATGTCTGAACCAACAGTACTCCTACAATCCTTTATGTCTGAACCAACATACTCCTACAATCCCTTATGTCTGAACCAACAGTCCTCCTACAATCCCTTATGTCTGAACCAACAGTACTCCTACAATCCTTGTCTGAACCAACAGTACTCCTACAATCCTTATGTCTGAACCAACAGTACTCCTACAATCCTTATGTCTGAACCAACAGTACTCCTACAATCCCTCATGTCTGAACCAACAGTACTCCTACAATCCTTTTGTCTGAACCAACAGTACTCTCCTACAATCCTTTATGTCTGAACCAACAGTACTCCTACAATCCTACGTGTCTGAACCAACAGTACTCCTACAATCCTTTGTCTGAACCAACAGTCCTCCTACAATCCCTTATGTCTGAACCAACAGTACTCACTCCTACAATCCCTATGTCTGAACCAACAGTACTCCTACAATCCTTTATGTTTAACCAACAGTACTCCTACAATCCTTTATGTCTGAACCAACAGTACTCCTACAATCCCTTATGTCTGAA
>NC_034180.2:43801357-43905020 GCF_002021735.2 Oncorhynchus kisutch | reverse complement strand
GTCTGAACCAACAGTCCTCCTACAATCCCTTATGTCTGAACCAACAGTACTCCTACAATCCCTTATGTCTGAACCAACAGTACTCCTACAATCCCTCATGTTTGAACAAACAGTACTCCTACAATCCCTCATGTTTGAACCAACAGTACTCCTACAATCCCTCATGTTTGAACCAACAGTACTCCTATAATCCTTTATGTCTGAACCAACAGTACTCCTACAATCCTCATGTTTGAACCAACAGTACTCCTACAATCCCTTATGTCTGAACCAACAGTACTCCTACAATCCTTTATGTTTGAAACAAACAGTACTCCTACAATCCCTCATGTTTGAACCAACAGTACTCCTACAATCAAATCAAATCAAATAATTTATTTATATAGCCCTTCGTTACATCAGTGATATCTCAAAGTGCTTTACAGAAAACCCAGCCTCAACCCCAAACAGCAAGCAATGCAGGTGTAGAAGCACGTTAGCTAGGAAAAAACTCCTAGAAAGGCCAAGAAACCTAGAGAGAGGAACCCAGGGGATATGTGGGGCCTGTTGCAGTTCTCTTCGGCTGTTGCCGGGTGGAAGGATAGTATCAACAGAACATGGCCAAGATGTTCAAATGTTCATAAATGACCAGCATGGTCGAATAATAATAAGGCAGAACAGTTGAAACTGGAGCAGCAGCACAGTCAGGTGGAAGTTGAAACTGGAGCAGCAGCATGGCCAGGTGGACTGGGGACAGCAAGGAGTCATCATGTCAGGTAGTCCTGGGCATCAGGTCCTAGGGCTCAGGTCAGTTGAAACTGGAACAGCAGCATGGCCAAGGTGGACTGGGGACAGCAAGGAGTCATCATGTCAGGTAGTCCTGGGGCATGGTCCTAGGGCTCAGGTCCTCCCGAGAGAGAGAGAAGAAAGAGAGAAAGGAGAGAATTAGAGAACGCACACTTAGATTCACACAGGACACCGAATAGGACAGGAGAAGTACTCCAGATATAACAACTGACCCCAGCCCCCGACACAAACTACTGCAGCATAAATACTGGAGGCTGAGACAGTCCTTATGTCTGAACCAACAGTACTCCTACAATCCCTCATGTCTGATCCAACAGTACTCCTACAATCATTTATGTCTGAAGCAACAGTACTCCTACATCCCTCATGTTTGAACCAACAGTACTCCTATAATCCTTTATGTCTGAACCAACAGTACTCCTACACTCTCTTCATGTCTGAACCAACAGTACTCCTACAATCCCTTATGTCTGAACCAACAGTACTCCTACAATCCTTTATGTCTGAACCAACAGTACTCCTAAATCCCTTATGTCTGAACCAACAGTACTCCTACAATCATTTATGTCTGAACCAACAGTACTCCTAAAATCATTTATGTCTACCAACAGTACTCCTACAATCCCTCATGTCTGAACCAACAGTACTCCTACAATCCTTTATGTCTGAACCAACAGTACTCCTACAATCATTTATGTCTGAAACAACAGTACTCCTACAATCCTTTATGTCTGAACCAACAGTACTCCTACAATCCTTTATGTCTGAACAAACAGTACTCCTACAATCCCTCATGTTTGAACCAACAGTACTCCTACAATCATTTATGTCTGAACCAACAGTACTCCTACAATCATTTATGTCTGAACCAACAGTACTCCTACAATCCCTCATGTCTGAACCAACAGTACTCCTACAATCCTTATGTCTGAACCAACAGTACTCCTACAATCCCTCATGTTTGAAAAACAGTACTCCTACAATCCCTCATGTTTGAACCAACAGTACTCCTACAATCCCTCATGTTTGAACCAACAGTACTCCTATAATCCTTTATGTCTGAACCAACAGTACTCCTACAATCCCTCATGTTGACAACAACAGTACTCCTACAATCCCTCATGTCTGAACCAACAGTACTCCTACAATCCTTATGTTTGAACAAACAGTACTCCTACAATCCCTCATGTTTGAACCAACAGTACTCCTACAATCCTTTATGTCTGAACAAACAGTACTCCTACAATCCCTCATGTTTGAACCAACAGTACTCCTACAATCCTTTATGTCTGAACCAACAGTACTCCTATAATCATTTATGTCTGAACCAACAGTACTCCTACAATCCTTTATGTCTGAACCAACAGTACTCCTACAATCCCTCATGTCTGAACCAACAGTACTCCTACAATCCTTTATGTCTGAACCAACAGTACTCCTATAATCCCTCATGTTTGAACAACAGTACTCCTACAATCCTTATGTCTGAACCAACAGTACTCCTACAATCCTTTATGTCTGAACCAACAGTACTCCTACAATCCTTTATGTCTGAACCAACAGTACTCCTACAATCCTTTATGTCTGAACCAACAGTACTCCTACAATCCCTCATGTCTGATCCAACAGTACTCCTACAATCATTTATGTCTGAACCAACAGTACTCCTACAATCCCTCATGTTTGAACCAACAGTACTCCTACAATCCTTTATGTCTGAACCAACAGTACTCCTACAATCCTTTATGTCTGAACCACAGTACTCCTACAATCCTTTATGTCTGAACCAACAGTACTCCTACAATCCTTTATGTCTGAACCAACAGTACTCCTACAATCCCTCATTGTCTGAACCAACAGTACTCCTACAATCCCTTATGTCTGAACCAACAGTACTCCTACAATCCTTATGTCTGAACCAACAGTACTACTACAAACCCTTATGTCTGAACCAACAGTACTCCTACAATACTGTGTCTGAACCAACAGTACTCCTACAATCCTTTGTCTGAACCAACAGTCCTCCTACAATACTTATGTCTGAACCAACAGTACTCCTACAATCCCTTATGTCTGAACCAACAGTACTCCTACAATCCCTCATGTCTGAACCAACAGTACTCCTACAATCCTTATGTCTGAACCAACAGTACTCCTACAATCCTTTATGTCTGAACCAACAGTACTCCTACAATCCTTATGTCTGAACCAACAGTACTCCTACAATCCTTTGTCTGAACCAACAGTCCTCCTACAATCCCTTATGTCTGAACCAACAGTACTCCTACAATCCCTTATGTCTGAACAACAGTACTCCTACAATCCCTCATGTTTGAACCAACAGTATTCCTACAATCCTTTATGTCTGAACCAACAGTACTCCTACAATCCCTTATGTCTTAACCAACAGTACTCCTACAATCCCTCATGTCTGAACCAACAGTACTCCTACAATCCTTATGTCTGAACCAACAGTACTCCTACAATACCTTATGTCTGAACCAACAGTACTCCTACAATCCCTTATGTCTGAACCAACAGTACTCCTACAATCCCTCATGTCTGAACCAACAGTACTCCTACAATCCCTTATGTCTGAACCAACAGTACTCCTACAATCCTTTGTCTGAACCAACAGTACTCCTACAATCCTTATGTCTGAACCAACAGTACTCCTACAATCCCTCATGTTTGAACAAACAGTACTCCTACAATCCCTCATGTTTGAACCAACAGTACTCCTACAATCCCTCATGTTTGAACCAACAGTACTCCTATAATCCTTATGTCTGAACCAACAGTACTCCTACAATCCTTTATGTCTGAACCAACAGTACTCCTACAATCCCTCATGTTGAACAAACAGTACTCCTACAATCCCTCATGTTTGAACCAACAGTACTCCTACAATCCCTCATGTTTGAACCAACAGTACTCCTACAATCCCTTATGTCTTAACCAACAGTACTCCTACAATCCCTCATGTCTGAACCAACAGTACTCCTACAATCCTTTATGTCTGAACCAACAGTACTCCTACAATCCCCTAATGTTTGAACAAACAGTACTCCTACAATCCCTCATGTTTGAAACCAAACACGTCCTCCTACAATCCCTCATGTTTGAACCAACAGTACTCCTATAATCCTTTATGTCTGAACCAACAGTACTCCTACAATCCCTCATGTTTGAACCAACAGTACTCCTACAATTCCCTTATGTCTGAACCAACAGTACTCCTACAATCCTTTATGTTTGAACAAACAGTACTCCTACAATCCCTCATGTTTGAACCAACAGTACTCCTACAATCAAATCAAATCAAATCAAATTATTTATATAGCCCTTCGTACATCAGCTGATATCTCAAAGTGCTTTACAGAAACCCAGCCTAAACCCCCAAACAGCAAGCAATGCAGGTGTAGAAGCACTTTAGCTAGGAAAAAACTCCCTAGAAAGGCCAATACCTAGGAAGAAACCTAGAGAGGAACTAGGCTATGTGGGGTGGCCAGTCCTCTTCTGGCTGTGCCGGGTGGAGATTATAACAGAACATGGCCAAGATGTTCAAATGTTCATAAATGACCAGCATGGTCGAATAATAATAAGGCAGAACAGTTGAAACTGGAGCAGCAGCACAGTCAGGTGGAAGTTGAAACTGGAGCAGCAGCATGGCCAGGTGGACTGGGGACAGCAAGGAGTCATCATGTCAGGTAGTCCTGGGGCATGGTCCTAGGGCTCAGGTCAGTTGAAACTGGAACAGCAGCATGGCTAGGTGGACTGGGGACAGCAAGGAGTCATCATGTCAGGTAGTCCTGGGGCATGGTCCTAGGGCTCAGGTCCTCCGAGAGAGAGAAGAAAGAGAGAAGGAGAGAATTAGAGAACGCACACTTAGATTCCACAGGACACCGAATAGGACAGGAGAAGTACTCCAGATATAACAAACTGACCCCAGCCCCCCGACCCAAACTACTGCAGCATAAATACTGGAGGCTGAGACAGTCCCTTATGTCTGAACCAACAGTACTCCTACAATCCCTCATGTCTGATCCAACAGTACTCCTACAATCATTTATGTCTGAAGCAACAGTACTCCTACAATCCCTCATGTTTGAACCAACAGTACTCCTATAATCCTTTATGTCCTGAACCAACAGTACTCCTACAATCTCTCATGTCTGAACCAACAGTACTCCTACAATCCTTTATGTCTGAACCAACAGTACTCCTACAATCCTTTATGTCTGAACCAACAGAACTCCTACAATCCCTTATGTCTGAACCAACAGTACTCTACAATCATTTATGTCTGAAACCAACAGTACTCCTAAAATCATTTATGTCTGAACCAACAGTACTCCTACAATCCCTCATGTATGAACCAACAGTACTCCTACAATCCTTTATGTCTGAACCAACAGTACTTCCTATAATCATTATGCCTGAAACAACAGTACTCCTACAATCCTTTATGGTCTGAACCAACAGTACTCCTACAATCCTTTATGTCTGAACAAACAGTACCTCCTACAATCCCTCATGTTTGAACCAACAGTACTCCTACAATCATTTATGTCTGAACCAACAGTACTCCTAAAATCATTTATGTCTGAACCAACAGTACTCCTACAATCCCTCATGTCTGAACCAACAGTACTCCTACAATCCTTTATGTCTGAACCACAGTACTCCTACAATCCCTCATGTTTGAACAAACAGTACTCCTACAATCCCTCATGTTTGAACCAACAGTACTCCTACAATCCCTCATGTTTGAACCAACAGTACTCCTATAATCCCTTATGTCTGAACCAACAGTACTCCTACAATCCTTTATGTCTGAACCAACAGTACTCCTACAATCCCTCATGTTTGAACAAACAGTACTCCTACAATCCCTCATGTTTGAACCAACAGTACTCCTACAATCCCTCATGTTTGAACCAACAGTACTCCTACAATCCCTTATGTCTTAACCAACAGTACTCCTACAATCCCTCATGTCTGAACCAACAGTACTCCTACAATCCTTTATGTCTGAACCAACAGTACTCCTACAATCCCTCATGTTTGAACAAACAGTACTCCTACAATCCCTCATGTTTGAACCAACAGTACTCCTACAATCCCTCATGTTTGAACCAACAGTACTCCTATAATCCTTTATGTCTGAACCAACAGTACTCCTACAATCCCTCATGTTTGAACCAACAGTACTCCTACAATCCCTTATGTCTGAACCAACAGTACTCCTACAATCCTTTATGTTTGAACAAACAGTACTCCTACAATCCCTCATGTTTGAACCAACAGTACTCCTACAATCAAATCAAATCAAATCAAATTTATTTATATAGCCCTTCGTACATCAGCTGATATCTCAAAGTGCTTTACAGAAACCCAGCCTAAACCCCCAAACAGCAAGCAATGCAGGTGTAGAAGCACTTTAGCTAGGAAAAACTCCCTAGAAAGGCCAATACCTAGGAAGAAACCTAGAGAGGAACCAGGCTATGTGGGGTGGCCAGTCCTCTTCTGGCTGTGCCGGGTGGAGATTATAACAGAACATGGCCAAGATGTTCAAATGTTCATAAATGACCAGCATGGTCGAATAATAATAAGGCAGAACAGTTGAAACTGGAGCAGCAGCACAGTCAGGTGGAAGTTGAAACTGGAGCAGCAGCATGGCCAGGTGGACTGGGGACAGCAAGGAGTCATCATGTCAGGTAGTCCTGGGGCATGGTCCTAGGGCTCAGGTCAGTTGAAACTGGAACAGCAGCATGGCTAGGTGGACTGGGGACAGCAAGGAGTCATCATGTCAGGTAGTCCTGGGGCATGGTCCTAGGGCTCAGGTCCTCCGAGAGAGAGAAAGAAAGAGAGAAGGAGAGAATTAGAGAACGCACACTTAGATTCACACAGGACACCGAATAGGACAGGAGAAGTACTCCAGATATAACAAACTGACCCCAGCCCCCCGACACAAACTACTGCAGCATAAATACTGGAGGCTGAGACAGTCCCTTATGTCTGAACCAACAGTACTCCTACAATCCCTCATGTCTGATCCAACAGTACTCCTACAATCATTTATGTCTGAAGCAACAGTACTCCTACAATCCCTCATGTTTGAACCAACAGTAACTCCTATAATCCTTTATGTCTGAACCAACAGTACTCCTACAATCTCTCATGTCTGAACCAACAGTACTCCTACAATCCTTTATGTCTGAACCAACAGTACTCCTACAATCCTTTATGTCTGAACCAACAGAACTCCTACAATCCCTTATGTCTGAACCAACAGTACTCTACAATCATTTATGTCTGAACCAACAGTACTCCTAAAATCATTTATGTCTGAACCAACAGTACTCCTACAATCCCTCATGTATGAACCAACAGTACTCCTACAATCCTTTATGTCTGAACCAACAGTACTCCTATAATCATTTATGCCTGAAACAACAGTACTCCTACAATCCTTTATGTCTGAACCAACAGTACTCCTACAATCCTTTATGTCTGAACAAACAGTACTCCTACAATCAATCATGTTTGAACCAACAGTACTCCTACAATCATTTATGTCTGAACCAACAGTACTCCTAAAATCATTTATGTCTGAACCAACAGTACTCCTACAATCCCTCATGTCTGAACCAACAGTACTCCTACAATCCTTTATGTCTGAACCAACAGTACTCCTACAATCCCTCATGTTTGAACAAACAGTACTCCTACAATCCCTCATGTTTGAACCAACAGTACTCCTACAATCCCTCATGTTTGAACCAACAGTACTCCTATAATCCTTTATGTCTGAACCAACAGTACTCCTACAATCCCTCATGTTTGAACCAACAGTACTCCTACAATCCCTTATGTCTGAACCAACAGTACTCCTACAATCCTTTATGTTTGAACAAACAGTACTCCTACAATCCCTCATGTTTGAACCAACAGTACTCCTACAATCCTTTATGTCTGAACAAACAGTACTCCTACAATCCCTCATGTTTGAACCAACAGTATTCCTATAATCCTTTATGTCTGAACCAACAGTACTCCTATAATCATTTATGTCTGAACCAACATTACTCCTACAATCCTTTATGTCTGAACCAACAGTACTCCTACAATCCCTCATGTCTGAACCAACAGTACTCCTACAATCCTTTATGTCTGAACCAACAGTACTCCTATAATCCCTCATGTTTGAACCAACAGTACTCCTACAATCCTTTATGTCTGAACCAACAGTACTCCTACAATCCTTTATGTCTGAACCAACAGTACTCCTACAATCCTTTATGTCTGAACCAACAGTACTCCTACAATCCTTTATGTCTGAACCAACAGTACTCCTACAATCCCTCATGTCTGATCCACCAGTACTCCTACAATCATTTATGTCTGAACCAACAGTACTCCTACCATCCCTCATGTTTGAACCAACAGTACTCCTACAATCCTTTATGTCTGAACCAACAGTACTCCTACAATCCTTTATGTCTGAACCAACAGTACTCCTACAATCCTTTATGTCTGAACCAACAGTACTCCTACAATCCTTTATGTCTGAACCAACAGTACTCCTACAATCCCTCATGTCTGAACCAACAGTACTCCTACAATCCCTTATGTCTGAACCAACAGTACTCCTACAATCCTTTATGTCTGAACCAACAGTACTACTACAAACCCTTATGTCTGAACCAACAATCCTCCTACAATACCTTATGTCTGAACCAACAGTACTCCTACAATCCTTTGTCTGAACCAACAGTCCTCCTACAATACCTTATGTCTGAACCAACAGTACTCCTACAATCCCTTATGTCTGAACCAACAGTACTCCTACAATCCCTCATGTCTGAACCAACAGTACTCCTACAATCCCTCATGTCTGATCCAACAGTACTCCTACAATCATTTATGTCTGAAGCAACAGTACTCCTACAATCCTCATGTTTGAACCAACAGTACTCCTATAATCCTTTATGTCTGAACCAACAGTACTCCTACAATCTCTCATGTCTGAACCAACAGTACTCCTACAATCCTTTATGTCTGAACCAACAGTACTCCTACAATCCTTTATGTCTGAACCAACAGAACTCCTACAATCCCTTATGTCTGAACCAACAGTACTCTACAATCATTTATGTCTGAACCAACAGTACTCCTAAAATCATTTATGTCTGAACCAACAGTACTCCTACAATCCCTCATGTATGAACCAACAGTACTCCTACAATCCTTTATGTCTGAACCAACAGTACTCCTATAATCATTTATGCTGAAACAACAGTACTCCTACAATCCTTTATGTCTGAACCAACAGTACTCCTACAATCCTTTATGTCTGAACAAACAGTACTCCTACAATCCCTCATGTTTGAACCAACAGTACTCCTACAATCATTTATGTCTGAACCAACAGTACTCCTAAAATCATTTATGTCTGAACCAACAGTACTCCTACAATCCCTCATGTCTGAACCAACAGTACTCCATACAATCCTTTATGTCTGAACCAACAGTACTCCTACAATCCCTCATGTTTGAACAAACAGTACTCCTACAATCCCTCATGTTTGAACCAACAGTACTCCTACAATCCCTCATGTTTGAACCAACAGTACTCCTATAATCCTTTATGTCTGAACCAACAGTACTCCTACAATCCCTCATGTTTGAACCAACAGTACTCCTACAATCCCTTATGTCTGAACCAACAGTACTCCTACAATCCTTTATGTTGAACAAACAGTACTCCTACAATCCCTCATGTTTGAACCAACAGTACTCCTACAATCCTTTATGTCTGAACAAACAGTACTCCTACAATCCCTCATGTTTGAACCAACAGTATTCCTATAATCCTTTATGTCTGAACCAACAGTACTCCTATAATCATTTATGTCTGAACCAACATTACTCCTACAATCCTTTATGTCTGAACCAACAGTACTCCTACAATCCCTCATGTCTGAACCAACAGTACTCCTACAATCCTTTATGTCTGAACCAACAGTACTCCTATAATCCCTCATGTTTGAACCAACAGTACTCCTACAATCCTTTATGTCTGAACCAACAGTACTCCTACAATCCTTTAGGTCTGAACCAACAGTACTCCTACAATCCTTTATGTCTGAACCAACAGTACTCCTACAATCCTTTATGTCTGAACCAACAGTACTCCTACAATCCCTCATGTCTGATCCACCAGTACTCCTACAATCATTTATGTCTGAACCAACAGTACTCCTACCATCCCTCATGTTTGAACCAACAGTACTCCTACAATCCTTTATGTCTGAACCAACAGTACTCCTACAATCCTTTATGTCTGAACCAACAGTACTCCTACAATCCTTTATGTCTGAACCAACAGTACTCCTACAATCCTTTATGTCTGAACCAACAGTACTCCTACAATCCCTCATGTCTGAACGCAACAGTACTCCTACAATCCCTTATGTCTGAACCAACAGTACTCCTACAATCCTTTATGTCTGAACCAACAGTACTACTACAAACCCTTATGTCTGAACCAACAATCCTCCTACAATACCTTATGTCTGAACCAACAGTACTCCTACAATCCTTTGTCTGAACCAACAGTCCTCCTACAATACCTTATGTCTGAACCAACAGTACTCCTACAATCCCTTATGTCTGAACCAACAGTACTCCTACAATCCCTCATGTCTGAACCAACAGTACTCCTACAATCCCTTATGTCTGAACCAACAGTACTCCTACAATCCTTTATGTCTGAACCAACAGTACTCCTACAATCCTTTATGTCTGAACCAACAGTACTCCTACAATCCTTTGTCTGAACCAACAGTCCTCCTACAATCCCTTATGTCTGAACCAACAGTACTCCTACAATCCCTCATGTTTGAACCAACAGTATTCCTACAATCCTTTATGTCTGAACCAACAGTACTCCTACAATCCCTTATGTCTTAACCAACAGTACTCCTACAATCCCTCATGTCTGAACCAACAGTACTCCTACAATCCTTTATGTCTGAACCAACAGTCCTCCTACAATACCTTATGTCTGAACCAACAGTACTCCTACAATCCCTTATGTCTGAACCAACAGTACTCCTACAATCCCTCATGTCTGAACCAACAGTACTCCTACAATCCCTTATGTCTGAACCAACAGTACTCCTACAATCCTTTATGTCTGAACCAACAGTACTCCTACAATCCTTTGTCTGAACCAACAGTCCTCCTACAATCCCTTATGTCTGAACCAACAGTACTCCTACAATCCCTTATGTCTGAACCAACAGTACTCCTACAATCCCCTCATGTTTGAACCAACAGTATTCCTACAATCCTTTATGTCTGAACCAACAGTACTCCTACAATCCCTTATGTCTTAACCAACAGTACTCCTACAATCCCTCATGTCTGAACCAACAGTACTCCTACAATCCTTTATGTCTGAACCAACAGTACTCCTACAATCCCTCATGTTTGAACAAACAGTACTCCTACAATCCCTCATGTTTGAACCAACAGTACTCCTACAATCCCTCATGTTTGAAACCAACAGTACTCCTATAATCCTTTATGTCTGAACCAACAGTACTCCTACAATCCCTCATGTTTGAACCAACAGTACTCCTACAATCCCTTATGTCTGAACCAACAGTACTCCTACAATCCTTTATGTTTGAACAAACAGTACTCCTACAATCCCTCATGTTTGAACCAACAGTACTCCTACAATCAAATCAAATCAAATCAAATTTATTTATATAGCCCTTCGTACATCAGCTGATATCTCAAAGTGCTTTACAGAAACCCAGCCTAAACCCCCAAACAGCAAGCAATGCAGGTGTAGAAGCACGTTAGCTAGGAAAAACTCCCTAGAAAGGCCAATACCTAGGAAGAAACCTAGAGAGGAACCAGGCTATGTGGGGTGGCCAGTCCTCTTCTGGCTGTGCCGGGTGGAGATTATAACAGAACATGGCCAAGATGTTCAAATGTTCATAAATGACCAGCATGGTCGAATAATAATAAGGCAGAACAGTTGAAACTGGAGCAGCAGCACAGTCAGGTGGAAGTTGAAACTGGAGCAGCAGCATGGCCAGGTGGACTGGGGACAGCAAGGAGTCATCATGTCAGGTAGTCCTGGGGCATGGTCCTAGGGCTCAGGTCAGTTGAAACTGGAACAGCAGCATGGCTAGGTGGACTGGGGACAGCAAGGAGTCATCATGTCAGGTAGTCCTGGGGCATGGTCCTAGGGCTCAGGTCCTCCGAGAGAGAGAAAGAAAGAGAGAAGGAGAGAATTAGAGAACGCACACTTAGATTCACACAGGACACCGAATAGGACAGGAGAAGTACTCCAGATATAACAAACTGACCCCAGCCCCCCGACACAAACTACTGCCAGCATAAATACTGGAGGCTGAGACAGTCCCTTATGTCTGAACCAACAGTACTCCTACAATCCCTCATGTCTGATCCAACAGTACTCCTACAATCATTTATGTCTGAAGCAACAGTACTCCTACAATCCCTCATGTTTGAACCAACAGTACTCCTATAATCCTTTATGTCTGAACCAACAGTACTCCTACAATCTCTCATGTCTGAACCAACAGTACTCCTACAATCCTTTATGTCTGAACCAACAGTACTCCTACAATCCTTTATGTCTGAACCAACAGTACTCCTACAATCCCTTATGTCTGAACCAACAGTACTCCTACAATCATTTATGTCTGAACCAACAGTACTCCTAAAATCATTTATGTCTGAACCAACAGTACTCCTACAATCCCTCATGTCTGAACCAACAGTACTCCTACAATCCTTTATGTCTGAACCAACAGTACTCCTATAATCATTTATGTCTGAAACAACAGTACTCCTACAATCATTTATGTCTGAACCAACAGTACTCCTACAATCCCTCATGTCTGAACCAACAGTACTCCTACAATCCTTTATGTCTGAACCAACAGTACTCCTACAATCCCTCATGTCTGAACCAACAGTACTCCTACAATCCTTTATGTCTGAACCAACAGTACTCCTATAATCCCTCATGTTTGAACCAACAGTACTCCTACAATCCTTTATGTCTGAACCAACAGTACTCCTACAATCCTATATGTCTGAACCAACAGTACTCCTACAATCCTTTATGTCTGAACCAACAGTACTCCTACAATCCTTTATGTCTGAACCAACAGTACTCCTACAATCCTTTATGTCTGAACAAACAGTACTCCTACAATCCCTCATGTTTGAACCAACAGTATTCCTATAATCCTTTATGTCTGAACCAACAGTACTCCTATAATCATTTATGTCTGAACCAACAGTACTCCTACAATCCTTTATGTCTGAACCAACAGTACTCCTACAATACCTCATGACTGAACCAACAGTACTCCTACAATCCCTTATGTCTGAACCAACAGTACTCCTACAATCCTTTATGTCTGAACCAACAGTACTCCTACAAACCCTTATGTCTGAACCAACAGTCCTCCACAATACCTTATGTCTGAACCAACAGTACTCCTACAATCCTTTGTCTGAACCAACAGTCTTCCTACAATACCTTATGTCTGAACCAACAGTACTCCTACAATCCCTTATGTCTGAACCAACAGTACTCCTACAATCCCTCATGTCTGAACCAACAGTACTCCTACAATCCCTTATGTCTGAACCAACAGTACTCCTACAATCCTTTATGTCTGAACCAACAGTACTCCTACAATCCTTTATGTCTGAACCAACAGTACTCCTACAATCCCTTATGTCCTGAACCAACAGTACTCCTACAATCCCTCATGTTTGAACCAACAGTATTCCTACAATCCTTTATGTCTGAACAACAGTACTCCTACAATCCCTTATGTCTTAACCAACAGTACTCCTACAATCCCTCATGTCTGAACCAACAGTACTCCTACAATCCTTTATGTCTGAACCGACAGTACTCCTACAATCCCTCATGTTTGAACAAACAGTACTCCTACAATCCCTCATGTTTGAACCAACAGTACTCCTACAATCCCTCATGTTTGAACCAACAGTACTCCTATAATCCTTTATGTCTGAACCAACAGTACTCCTACAATCCCTCATGTTTGAACCAACAGTACTCCTACAATCCTTTATGTCTGAACCAACAGTACTCCTACAATCCTTTATGTCTGAACAAACAGTACTCCTACAATCCCTCATGTTTGAACCAACAGTATTCCTATAATCCTTTATGTCTGAACCAACAGTACTCCTATAATCATTTATGTCTGAACCAACAGTACTCCTACAATCATTTATGTCTGAACCAACAGTACTCCTACAATCCCTCATGTCTGAACCAACAGTACTCCTACAATCCCTTATGTCTGAACCAACAGTACTCCTACAATCCTTTTTGTCTGAACCAACAGTACTCCTACAATCCCTTATGTCTGAACCAACAGTCCTCCTACAATACCTTATGTCTGAACCAACAGTACTCCTACAATCCTTTGTCTGAACCAACAGTCCTCCTACAATACCTTATGTCTGAACCAACAGTACTCCTACAATCCCTTATGTCTGAACCAACAGTACTCCTACAATCCCTCATGTCTGAACCAACAGTACTCCTACAATCCCTTATGTCTGAACCAACAGTACTCCTACAATCCCTTATGTCTTAACCAACAGTACTCCTACAATCCCTCATGTCTGAACCAACAGTACTCCTACAATCCTTTATGTCTGAACCAACAGTACTCCTACAATCCTCATGTTTGAACAAACAGTACTCCTACAATCCCTCATGTTTGAACCAACAGTACTCCTACAATCCCTCATGTTTGAACCAACAGTACTCCTATAATCCTTTATGTCTGAAACCAACAGTACTCCTACAATCCCTCATGTTTGAACCAACAGTACTCCTACAATCCCTTATGTCTGAACCAACAGTACTCCTACAATCCTTTATGTTTGAACAAACAGTACTCCTACAATCCCTCATGTTTGAACCAACAGTACTCCTACAATCCTTTATGTCTGAACAAACAGTACTCCTACAATCCCTCATGTTGAACCAACAGTATTCCTATAATCCTTTATGTCTGAACCAACAGTACTCCTATAATCATTTATGTCTGAACAACATTACTCCTACAATCCTTTATGTCTGAACCAACAGTACTCCTACAATCCCTCATGTCTGAACCAACAGTACTCCTACAATCCTTTATGTCTGAACCAACAGTACTCCTATAATCCCTCATGTTTGAACCAACAGTACTCCTACAATCCTTTATGTCTGAACCAACAGTACTCCTACAATCCTTTATGTCTGAACCAACAGTACTCCTACAATCCTTTATGTCTGAACCAACAGTACTCCTACAATCCTTTATGTCTGAACCAACAGTACTCCTACAATCCCTCATGTCTGATCCACCAGTACTCCTACAATCATTTATGTCTGAACCAACAGTACTCCTACCATCCCTCATGTTTGAACCAACAGTACTCCTACAATCCTTTATGTCTGAACCAACAGTACTCCTACAATCCTTTATGTCTGAACCAACAGTACTCCTACAATCCCTTATGTCTGAACCAACAGTCCTCCTACAATACCTTATGTCTGAACCAACAGTACTCCTACAATCCTTTGTCTGAACCAACAGTCCCTCCTACAATACCTTATGTCTGAACCAACAGTACTCCTACAATCCCTTATGTCTGAACCAACAGTACTCCTACAATCCCTCATGTCTGAACCAACAGTACTCCTACAATCCCTTATGTCTGAACCAACAGTACTCCTACAATCCCTTATGTCTTAACCAACAGTACTCCTACAATCCCTCATGTCTGAACCAACAGTACTCCTACAATCCTTTATGTCTGAACCAACAGTACTCCTACAATCCCTCATGTTTGAACAAACAGTACTCCTACAATCCCTCATGTTTGAACCAACAGTACTCCTACAATCCCTCATGTTTGAACCAACAGTACTCCTATAATCCTTTATGTCTGAACCAACAGTACTCCTACAATCCCTCATGTTTGAACCAACAGTACTCCTACAATCCCTTATGTCTGAACCAACAGTACTCCTACAATCCTTTATGTTTGAACAAACAGTACTCCTACAATCCCTCATGTTTGAACCAACAGTACTCCTACAATCCCTTTATGTCTGAACAAACAGTACTCCTACAATCCCTCATGTTTGAACCAACAGTATTCCTATAATCCTTTATGTCTGAACCAACAGTACTCCTATAATCATTTATGTCTGAACCAACATTACTCCTACAATCCTTTATGTCTGAACCAACAGTACTCCTACAATCCCTCATGTCTGAACCAACAGTACTCCTACAATCCTTTATGTCTGAACCAACAGTACTCCTATAATCCCTCATGTTTGAACCAACAGTACTCCTACAATCCTTTATGTCTGAACCAACAGTACTCCTACAATCCTTTATGGCTGAACCAACAGTACTCCTACAATCCTTTATGTCTGAACCAACAGTACTCCTACAATCCTTTATGTCTGAACCAACAGTACTCCTACAATCCCTCATGTCTGATCCACCAGTACTCCTACAATCATTTATGTCTGAACCAACAGTACTCCTACCATCCCTCATGTTTGAACCAACAGTACTCCTACAATCCTTTATGTCTGAACCAACAGTACTCCTACAATCCTTTATGTCTGAACCAACAGTACTCCTACAATCCTTTATGTCTGAACCAACAGTACTCCTACAATCCTTTATGTCTGAACCAACAGTACTCCTACAATCCCTCATGTCTGAACCAACAGTACTCCTACAATCCCTTATGTCTGAACCAACAGTACTCCTACAATCCTTTATGTCTGAACCAACAGTACTACTACAAACCCTTATGTCTGAACCAACAGTCCTCCTACAATACCTTATGTCTGAACCAACAGTACTCCTACAATCCTTTGTCTGAACCAACAGTCCTCCTACAATACCTTATGTCTGAACCAACAGTACTCCTACAATCCCTTATGTCTGAACCAACAGTACTCCTACAATCCCTCATGTCTGAACCAACAGTACTCCTACAATCCCTTATGTCTGAACCAACAGTACTCCTACAATCCTTTATGTCTGAACCAACAGTACTCCTACAATCCTTTATGTCTGAACCAACAGTACTCCTACAATCCTTTGTCTGAACGCAACAGTCCTCCTACAATCCCTTATGTCTGAACCAACAGTACTCCTACAATCCCTTATGTCTGAACCAACAGTACTCCTACAATCCCTCATGTTTGAACCAACAGTATTCCTACAATCCTTTATGTCTGAACCAACAGTACTCCTACAATCCCTTATGTCTTAACCAACAGTACTCCTACAATCCCTCATGTCTGAACCAACAGTACTCCTACAATCCTTTATGTCTGAACCAACAGTCCTCCTACAATACCTTATGTCTGAACCAACAGTACTCCTACAATCCCTTATGTCTGAACCAACAGTACTCCTACAATCCCTCATGTCTGAACCAACAGTACTCCTACAATCCCTTATGTCTGAACCAACAGTACTCCTACAATCCTTTATGTCTGAACCAACAGTACTCCTACAATCCTTTGTCTGAACCAACAGTCCTCCTACAATCCCTTATGTCTGAACCAACAGTACTCCTACAATCCCTTATGTCTGAACCAACAGTACTCCTACAATCCCTCATGTTTGAACCAACAGTATTCCTACAATCCTTTATGTCTGAACCAACAGTACTACTACAATCCCTTATGTCTTAACCAACAGTACTCCTACAATCCCTCATGTCTGAACCAACAGTACTCCTACAATCCTTTATGTCTGAACCAACAGTACTCCTACAATCCCTCATGTTTGAACAAACAGTACTCCTACAATCCCTCATGTTTGAACCAACAGTACTCCTACAATCCCTCATGTTTGAACCAACAGTACTCCTATAATCCTTTATGTCTGAACCAACAGTACTCCTACAATCCCTCATGTTTGAACCAACAGTACTCCTACAATCCCTTATGTCTGAACCAACAGTACTCCTACAATCCTTTATGTTTGAACAAACAGTACTCCTACAATCCCTCATGTTTGAACCAACAGTACTCCTACAATCAAATCAAATCAAATCAAATTTATTTATATAGCCCTTCGTACATCAGCTGATATCTCAAAGTGCTTTACAGAAACCCAGCCTAAACCCCCAAACAGCAAGCAATGCAGGTGTAGAAGCACGTTAGCTAGGAAAAACTCCCTAGAAAGGCCAATACCTAGGAAGAAACCTAGAGAGGAACCAGGCTATGTGGGGTGGCCAGTCCTCTTCTGGCTGTGCCGGGTGGAGATTATAACAGAACATGGCCAAGATGTTCAAATGTTCATAAATGACCAGCATGGTCGAATAATAATAAGGCAGAACAGTTGAAACTGGAGCAGCAGCACAGTCAGGTGGAAGTTGAAACTGGAGCAGCAGCATGGCCAGGTGGACTGGGGACAGCAAGGAGTCATCATGTCAGGTAGTCCTGGGGCATGGTCCTAGGGCTCAGGTCAGTTGAAACTGGAACAGCAGCATGGCTAGGTGGACTGGGGACAGCAAGGAGTCATCATGTCAGGTAGTCCTGGGGCATGGTCCTAGGGCTCAGGTCCTCCGAGAGAGAGAAAGAAAGAGAGAAGGAGAGAATTAGAGAACGCACACTTAGATTCACACAGGACACCGAATAGGACAGGAGAAGTACTCCAGATATAACAAACTGACCCCAGCCCCCCGACACAAACTACTGCAGCATAAATACTGGAGGCTGAGACAGTCCCTTATGTCTGAACCAACAGTACTCCTACAATCCCTCATGTCTGATCCAACAGTACTCCTACAATCATTTATGTCTGAAGCAACAGTACTCCTACAATCCCTCATGTTTGAACCAACAGTACTCCTATAATCCTTTATGTCTGAACCAACAGTACTCCTACAATCTCTCATGTCTGAACCAACAGTACTCCTACAATCCTTTATGTCTGAACCAACAGTACTCCTACAATCCTTTATGTCTGAACCAACAGTACTCCTACAATCCCTTATGTCTGAACCAACAGTACTCCTACAATCATTTATGTCTGAACCAACAGTACTCCTAAAATCATTTATGTCTGAACCAACAGTACTCCTACAATCCCTCATGTATGAACCAACAGTACTCCTACAATCCTTTATGTCTGAACCAACAGTACTCCTATAATCATTTATGCCTGAAACAAACAGTAACTCCTACAATCCTTTATGTCTGAACCAACAGTACTCCTACAATCCTTTATGTCTGAACAAACAGTACTCCTACAATCCCTCATGTTTGAACCAACAGTACTCCTACAATCATTTATGTCTGAACCAACAGTACTCCTAAAATCATTTATGTCTGAACCAACAGTACTCCTACAATCCCTCATGTCTGAACCAACAGTACTCCCTACAATCCTTTATGTCTGAACCAACAGTACTCCTATAATCATTTATGTCTGAAACAACAGTACTCCTACAATCATTTATGTCTGAACCAACAGTACTCCTACAATCCCTCATGTCTGAACCAACAGTACTCCTACAATCCTTTATGTCTGAACCAACAGTACTCCTACAATCCCTCATGTCTGAACCAACAGTACTCCTACAATCCTTTATGTCTGAACCAACAGTACTCCTATAATCCCTCATGTTTGAACCAACAGTACTCCTACAATCCTTTATGTCTGAACCAACAGTACTCCTACAATCCTATATGTCTGAACCAACAGTACTCCTACAATCCTTTATGTCTGAACCAACAGTACTCCTACAATCCTTTATGTCTGAACCAACAGTACTCCTACATCCTTTATGTCTGAACAAACAGTACTCCTACAATCCCTCATGTTTGAACCAACAGTATTCCTATAATCCTTTATGTCTGAACCAACAGTACTCCTATAATCATTTATGTCTGAACCAACAGTACTCCTACAATCCTTTATGTCTGAACCAACAGTACTCCTACAATACCTCATGACTGAACCAACAGTACTCCTACAATCCCTTATGTCTGAACCAACAGTACTCCTACAATCCTTTATGTCTGAACCAACAGTACTCCTACAAACCCTTATGTCTGAACCAACAGTCCTCCTACAATACCTTATGTCTGAACCAACAGTACTCCTACAATCCTTTGTCTGAACCAACAGTCCTCCTACAATACCTTATGTCTGAACCAACAGTACTCCTACAATCCCTTATGTCTGAACCAACAGTACTCCTACAATCCCTCATGTCTGAACCAACAGTACTCCTACAATCCCTTATGTCTGAACCAACAGTACTCCTACAATCCTTTATGTCTGAACCAACAGTACTCCTACAATCCTTTATGTCTGAACCAACAGTACTCCTACAATCCCTTATGTCTGAACCAACAGTACTCCTACAATCCCTCATGTTTGAACCAACAGTATTCCTACAATCCTTTATGTCTGAACAACAGTAACTCCTACAATCCCTTATGTCTTAACCAACAGTACTCCTACAATCCCTCATGTCTGAACCAACAGTACTCCTACAATCCTTTATGTCTGAACCGACAGTACTCCTACAATCCCTCATGTTTGAACAAACAGTACTCCTACAATCCCTCATGTTTGAACCAACAGTACTCCTACAATCCCTCATGTTTGAACCAACAGTACTCCTATAATCCTTTATGTCTGAACCAACAGTACTCCTACAATCCCTCATGTTTGAACCAACAGTACTCCTACAATCCTTTATGTCTGAACCAACAGTACTCCTACAATCCCTTATGTCTGAACCAACAGTACTCCTACAATCCTTTATGTCTGAACCAACAGTACTCCTATAATCATTTATGTCTGAAACAACAGTACTCCTACAATCATTTATGTCTGAACCAACAGTACTCCTACAATCCCTCATGTCTGAACCAACAGTACTCCTACAATCCTTTATGTCTGAAACCAACAGTACTCCTAACAATCCCTCATGTCTGAACCAACAGTACTCCTACAATCCTTTATGTCTGAACCAACAGTACTCCTATAATCCCTCATGTTTGAACCAACAGTACTCCTACAATCCTTTATGTCTGAACCAACAGTACTCCTACAATCCTATATGTCTGAACAACAGTACTCCTACAATCCTTTATGTCTGAACCAACAGTACTCCTACAATCCTTTATGTCTGAACCAACCAGTACTCTACAAATCCTTTATGTCTGACAAACAGTACTCCTACAATCCCTCATGTTTGAACCAACAGTACTCCTACAATCCTTTATGTCTGAACCAACAGTCCTCCTACAATACCTTATGTCTGAACCAACAGTACTCCTACAATCCTTTGTCTGAACCAACAGTCCTCCTACAATACCTTATGTCTGAACCAACAGTACTCCTACAATCCCTTATGTCTGAACCAACAGTACTCCTACAATCCCTCATGTCTGAACCAACAGTACTCCTACAATCCCTTATGTCTGAACCAACAGTACTCCTACAATCCTTTATGTCTGAACCAACAGTACTCCTACAATCCTTTATGTCTGAACCAACAGTACTCCTACAATCCCTTATGTCTGAACCAACAGTACTCCTACAATCCCTCATGTTTGAACCAACAGTATTCCTACAATCCTTTATGTCTGAACAACAGTACTCCTACAATCCCTTATGTCTTAACCAACAGTACTCCTACAATCCCTCATGTCTGAACCAACAGTACTCCTACAATCCTTTATGTCTGAACCGACAGTACTCCTACAATCCCTCATGTTTGAACAAACAGTACTCCTACAATCCCTCATGTTTGAACCAACAGTACTCCTACAATCCCTCATGTTTGAACCAACAGTAACTCCTATAATCCTTTATGTCTGAACCAACAGTACTCCTACAATCCCTCATGTTTGAACCAACAGTACTCCTACAATCCTTTATGTCTGAACCAACAGTACTCCTACAATCCTTTATGTCTGAACAAACAGTACTCCTACAATCCCTCATGTTTGAACCAACAGTATTCCTATAATCCTTTATGTCTGAACCAACAGGTACTCCTATAATCATTTATGTCTGAACCAACAGTACTCCTACAATCATTTATGTCTGAACCAACAGTACTCCTACAATCCCCTCATGTCTTGAACCAACAGTACTCCTACAATCCCTTATGTCTGAACCAACAGTACTCCTACAATCCTTTTTGTCTTGAACCAACAGTACTCCTACAATCCCTTATGTCTGAACCAACAGTCCTCCTACAATACCTTATGTCTGAACCAACAGTACTCCTACAATCCTTTGTCTGAACCAACAGTCCTCCTACAATACCTTATGTCTGAACCAACAGTACTCCTACAATCCCTTATGTCTGAACCAACAGTACTCCTACAAATCCCTCATGTCTGAACCAACAGTACTCCTACAATCCCTTATGTTCTGAACCAACAGTACTCCTAGCAATCCTTTGTCTGAACCAACAGTCCTCCTACAATCCCTTATGTCTGAACGCAACAGTACTCCTACCAATCCCTTATGTCTGAACCAACAGTACTCCTACAATCCCTCATGTTTTGAACCAACAGTATTCCTACAATCCTTTATGTCTGAACAACAGTACTCCTACAATCCCTTATGTCTTAACCAACAGTACTCCTACAATCCCTCATGTCTGAACCAACAGTACTCCTACAATCCTTTATGTCTGAACCAACAGTACTCCTACAATCCCTCATGTCTGAACCAACAGTACTCCTACAATCCCTTATGTCTGAACCAACAGTACTCCTACAATCCCTTATGTCTGAACCAACAGTACTCCTACAATCCTTTATGTCTGAACCAACAGTACTCCTACAATCCTTTATGTCTGAACCAACAGTACTCCTACAATCCTTATGTCTGAACCAACAGTACTCCTACAATCCCTTATGTCTGAACCAACAGTACTCCTACAATCCTTTATGTCTGAACCAACAGTACTCCTACAATCCCTTATGTCTGAACCAACAGTACTCCTACAATCCTTATGTCTGAACCAACAGTACTCCTACAATCCCTTATGTCTGAACCAACAGTACTCCTACAATCCCTTATGTCTGAACCAACAGTACTCCTACAATCCCTTATGTCTGAACCAACAGTACTCCTACAATCCTTTATGTCTGAACCAACAGTACTCCTACAATCCTTTATGTCTGAACCAACAGTACTCCTACAATCATTTGTCTGAACCAACAGTCCTCCTACAATCCCTTATGTCTGAACCAACAGTACTCCTACAATCCCTTATGTCTGAACCAACAGTACTCCTACAATCCCTCATGTTTGAACCAACAGTATTCCTACAATCCTTTATGTCTGAACAACAGTACTCCTACAATCCCTTATGTCTTAACCAACAGTACTCCTACAATCCCTCATGTCTGAACCAACAGTACTCCTACAATCCTTTATGTCTGAACCAACAGTACTCCTACAATCCCTCATGTTTGAACAAACAGTACTCCTACAATCCCTCATGTTTGAACCAACAGTACTCCTACAATCCCTCATGTTTGAACCAACAGTACTCCTATAATCATTTATGTCTGAACCAACAGTACTCCTACAATCCTTTATGTCTGAACCAACAGTACTCCTACAATACCGTCATGTCTGAACCAACAGTACTCCTACAATCCCTTACGTCTGAACCAACAGTACTCCTACAATCCTTTATGTCTGAACCAACAGTACTCCTACAATCCCTTATGTCTGAACCAACAGTCCTCCTACAATACCTTATGTCTGAACCAACAGTACTCCTACAATCCTTTGTCTGAACCAACAGTCCTCCTACAATACCTTATGTCTGAACCAACAGTACTCCTACAATCCCTTATGTCTGAACCAACAGTACTCCTACAATCCCTCATGTCTGAACCAACAGTACTCCTACAATCCCTTATGTCTGAACCAACAGTACTCCTACAATCCTTATGTCTGAACCAACAGTACTCCTACAATCCTTTATGTCTGAACCAACAGTACTCCTACAATCATTTGTCTGAACCAACAGTCTCCTACAATCCCTTATGTCTGAACCAACAGTACTCCTACAATCCCTTATGTCTGAACCAACAGTACTCCTACAATCCCTCATGTTTGAACCAACAGTATTCCTACAATCCTTTATGTCTGAACAACAGTACTCCTACAATCCCTTATGTCTTAACCAACAGTACTCCTACAATCCCTCATGTCTGAACCAACAGTACTCCTACAATCCTTTATGTCTGAACCGACAGTACTCCTACAATCCCTCATGTTTGAACAAACAGTACTCCTACAATCCCTCATGTTTGAACCAACAGTACTCCTACAATCCCTCATGTTTGAACCAACAGTACTCCTATAATCCTTTATGTCTGAACCAACAGTACTCCTACAATCCCTCATGTTTGAACCAACAGTACTCCTACAATCCTTTATGTCTGAACCAACAGTACTCCTACAATCCTTTATGTCTGAACAAACAGTACTCCTACAATCCCTCATGTTTGAACCAACAGTATTCCTATAATCCTTTATGTCTGAACCAACAGTACTCCTATAATCATTTATGTCTGAACCAACAGTACTCCTACAATCCTTTATGTCTGAACCAACAGTACTCCTACAATCCCTCATGTCTGAACCAACAGTACTCCTACAATCCCTTATGTCTGAACCAACAGTCCTCCTACAATACCTTATGTCTGAACCAACAGTACTCCTACAATCCTTTGTCTGAACCAACAGTCCTCCTACAATACCTTTTGTCTGAACCAACAGTACTCCTACAATCCCTTATGTCTGAACCAACAGTACTCCTACAATCCCTCATGTCTGAATCAACAGTACTCCTACAATCCCTTATGTCTGAACCAACAGTACTCCTACAATCCTTTATGTCTGAACCAACAGTACTCCTACAATCCTTTATGTCTGAACCAACAGTACTCCTACAATCCCTTATGTCTGAACCAACAGTCCTCCTACAATACCTTATGTCTGAACCAACAGTACTCCTACAATCCTTTGTCTGAACCAACAGTCCTCCTACAATACCTTATGTCTGAACCAACAGTACTCCTACAATCCCTTATGTCTGAACCAACAGTACTCCTACAATCCCTCATGTCTGAACCAACAGTACTCCTACAATCCCTTATGTCTGAACCAACAGTACTCCTACAATCCTTTATGTCTGAACCAACAGTACTCCTACAATCCTTTATGTCTGAACCAACAGTACTCCTACAATCATTTGTCTGAACCAACAGTCCTCCTACAATCCCTTATGTCTGAACCAACAGTACTCCTACAATCCCTTATGTCTGAACCAACAGTACTCCTACAATCCCTCATGTTTGAACCAACAGTATTCCTACAATCCTTTATGTCTGAACAACAGTACTCCTACAATCCCTTATGTCTTAACCAACAGTACTCCTACAATCCCTCATGTCTGAACCAACAGTACTCCTACAATCCTTTATGTCTGAACCGACAGTACTCCTACAATCCCTCATGTTTGAACAAACAGTACTCCTACAATCCCTCATGTTTGAACCAACAGTACTCCTACAATCCCTCATGTTTGAACCAACAGTACTCCTATAATCCTTTATGTCTGAACCAACAGTACTCCTACAATCCCTCATGTTTGAACCAACAGTACTCCTACAATCCTTTATGTCTGAACCAACAGTACTCCTACAATCCTTTATGTCTGAACAAACAGTACTCCTACAATCCCTCATGTTTGAACCAACAGTATTCCTATAATCCTTTATGTCTGAACCAACAGTACTCCTATAATCATTTATGTCTGAACCAACAGTACTCCTACAATCCTTTATGTCTGAACCAACAGTACTCCTACAATCCCTCATGTCTGAACCAACAGTACTCCTACAATCCCTTATGTCTGAACCAACAGTACTCCTACAATCCTTTATGTCTGAACCAACAGTACTCCTACAATCCCTTATGTCTGAACCAACAGTCCTCCTACAATACCTTATGTCTGAACCAACAGTACTCCTACAATCCTTTGTCTGAACCAACAGTCCTCCTACAATACCTTATGTCTGAACCAACAGTACTCCTACAATCCCTTATGTCTGAACCAACAGTACTCCTACAATCCCTCATGTCTGAATCAACAGTACTCCTACAATCCCTTATGTCTGAACCAACAGTACTCCTACAATCCTTTATGTCTGAACCAACAGTACTCCTACAATCCTTTATGTCTGAACCAACAGTACTCCTACAATCCTTTGTCTGAACCAACAGTCCTCCTACAATCCCTTATGTCTGAACCAACAGTACTCCTACAATCCCTTATGTCTGAACCAACAGTACTCCTACAATCCCTCATGTTTGAACCAACAGTATTCCTACAATCCTTTATGTCTGAACAACAGTACTCCTACAATCCCTTATGTCTTAAACAACAGTACTCCTACAATCCCTCATGTCTGAACCAACAGTACTCCTACAATCCTTTATGTCTGAACCAACAGTACTCCTACAATCCCTCATGTTTGAACAAACAGTACTCCTACAATCCCTCATGTTTGAACCAACAGTACTCCTACAATCCTTTATGTCTGAACCAACAGTACTCCTACAATCCTTTATGTCTGAACCAACAGTACTCCTACAATCCTTTATGTCTGAACCAACAGTACTCCTACAATCCTTTATGTCTGAACCAACAGTACTCCTACAATCCCTCATGTCTGAACCAACAGTACTCCTACAATCCCTTATGTCTGAACCAACAGTACTCCTACAATCCTTTATGTCTGAACCAACAGTACTCCTACAATCCCTTATGTCTGAACCAACAGTCCTCCTACAATACCTTATGTCTGAACCAACAGTACTCCTACAATCCTTTGTCTGAACCAACAGTCCTCCTACACTACCTTATGTCTGAACCAACAGTACTCCTACAATCCCTTATGTCTGAACCAACAGTACTCCTACAATCCCTCATGTCTGAACCAACAGTACTCCTACAATCCCTTATGTCTGAACCAACAGTACTCCTACAATCCTTTGTCTGAACCAACAGTCCTCCTACAATCCCTTATGTCTGAACCAACAGTACTCCTACAATCCCTTATGTCTGAACCAACAGTACTCCTACAATCCCTCATGTTTGAACCAACAGTATTCCTACAATCCTTTATGTCTGAACCAACAGTACTCCTACAATCCCTTATGTCTTAACCAACAGTACTCCTACAATCCCTCATGTCTGAACCAACAGTACTCCTACAATCCTTTATGTCTGAACCAACAGTACTCCTACAATCCCTCATGTTTGAACAAACAGTACTCCTACAATCCCTCATGTTTGAACCAACAGTACTCCTACAATCCCTCATGTTTGAACCAACAGTACTCCTATAATCCTTTATGTCTGAACCAACAGTACTCCTACAATCCCTCATGTTTGAACCAACAGTACTCCTACAATCCCTTATGTCTGAACCAACAGTACTCCTACAATCCTTTATGTTTGAACAAACAGTACTCCTACAATCCCTCATGTTTGAACCAACAGTACTCCTACAATCCCTTATGTCTGAACCAACAGTACTCCTACAATCCCTCATGTCTGATCCAACAGTACTCCTACAATAATTTATGTCTGAAGCAACAGTACTCCTACAATCCCTCATGTTTGAACCAACAGTACTCCTATAATCCTTTATGTCTGAACCAACAGTACTCCTACAATCTCACATGTCTGAACCAACAGTACTCCTACAATCCTTTATGTCTGAACCAACAGTACTCCTACAATCCTTTATGTCTGAACCAACAGTACTCCTACAATCCCTTCTGTCTGAACCAACAGTACTCCTACAATCATTTATGTCTGAACCAACAGTACTCCTAAAATCATTTATGTCTGAAACAACAGTACTCCTACAATCCCTCATGTCTGAACCAACAGTACTCCTACAATCCTTTATGTCTGAACCAACAGTACTCCTATAATCATTTATGTCTGAAACAACAGTACTCCTACAATCATTTATGTCTGAACCAACAGTACTCCTACAATCCCTCATGTTTGAACCAACAGTACTCCTACAATCCTTTATGTCTGAACCAACAGTATTCCTACAATCCCTTATGTCTGAACCAACAGTACTCCTATAATCCTTTATGTCTGAACCAACAGTCCTCCTACAATCCCTCATGTTTGAACCAACAGTACTCCTACAATCCCTTATGTCTGAACCAACAGTACTACTACAATCCTTTATGTCTGAACCAACAGTACTCCTACAATCCCTCATGTCTGAACCAACAGTACTCCTACAATCCTTTATGTCTGAACCAACAGTACTCCTATAATCCCTCATGTTTGAACCAACAGTACTCCTACAATCCTTTATGTCTGAACCAACAGTACTCCTATAATCCCTCATGTTTGAACCAACAGTACTCCTACAATCCTTTATGTCTGAACCAACAGTATTCCTACAATCCTTTATGTCTGAACCAACAGTACTCCTACAATGCTTTATGTCTGAACCAACAGTACTCCTACAATCCATCATGTCTGATCCAACAGTACTCCTACAATCATTTATGTCTGAACCAACAGTACTCCTACAATCCCTCATGTTTGAACCAACAGTACTCCTACAATCCTTTATGTCTGAACCAACAGTACTCCTACAATCCTTTATGTCTGAACCAACAGTACTCCTACAATCCTTTATGTCTGAACCAACAGTACTCCTACAATCCTTTATGTCTGAACCAACAGTACTCCTACAATCCCTCATGTCTGAACCAACAGTACTCCTACAATCCCTTATGTCTGAACCAACAGTACTCCTACAATCCTTTATGTCTGAACCAACAGTACTCCTACAATCCCTTATGTCTGAACCAACAGTCCTCCTACAATACCTTATGTCTGAACCAACAGTACTCCTACAATCCTTTGTCTGAACCAACAGTCCTCCTACAATACCTTATGTCTGAACCAACAGTACTCCTACAATCCCTTATGTCTGAACCAACAGTACTCCTACAATCCCTCATGTCTGAACCAACAGTACTCCTACAATCCCTTATGTCTGAACCAACAGTACTCCTACAATCCTTTATGTCTGAACCAACAGTACTCCTACAATCCTTTATGTCTGAACCAACAGTACTCCTACAATCCTTTGTCTGAACCAACAGTCCTCCTATAATCCCTTATGTCTGAACCAACAGTACTCCTACAATCCCTTATGTCTGAACCAACAGTACTCCTACAATCCCTCATGTTTGAACCAACAGTATTCCTACAATCCTTTATGTCTGAACCAACAGTACTCCTACATTCCCTTATGTCTTAACCAACAGTACTCCTACAATCCCTCATGTCTGAACCAACAGTACTCCTACAATCCTTTATGTCTGAACCAACAGTACTCCTACAATCCCTCATGTTTGTCTCTCTTGACGTGATACTTCTAGTGTCACACCCAATACAACATCTCTAGCCCTGGTCAGCCATGATATGTGGTCTGAATAAAGTTACATTTTTATTGTCTAGATGCAATTTCTGACAAACATATATTTTAACTTCACTGTCACCTGTCTTAAGAATGTGTTTTCACTCCTCTATCAAAACAAAAACAAAAACACTCAATACATTACTCATTTGTGGTGTGCAGATGCGCTTCAACTCAACCTCAATTTGCATTAGACCCATTATGCAAATGTTCCCGCGGTACATGACGAGTAAAATAGGTATAGAGGCCTCCTTCAGGACCAATCAGAAAAATGTACACCTAAAAGCCATTTGTGGGGAGGAAATAATGTCACAGGTTCTCTTTTCTTGGCCAGCGGCTCTCTGGTCTCCTGTGAGGGAGAAAGGTAGAGTCACACCTGTTTCATCCCTTTCTGTTTAATCTTGGCCAAGCTAATTCAGCCCCATGCCACAATTACCACAGCTAAAGCTGTCAAAATGAATCACTGAAGTTTTCACTACTATCTTCCAGTCTTGCTCTTATCCAAATTGTGTCCTTCCTATGTTCGATCAAGTTCAAACCTCATATGCAATATTAACTTTTTTGGTCAATTACACTTGGTATGACGGCGGAATTTTAAATCATCGCTATTGTATGTTCTGATACTACTGTATGTGAAAATGTATGTTTACTCAATATGTTCAGTTGTGGGTACCCAAGCTAACAACCCTACCAGTGAGCCTACCTTGTGCTTCTCGTAACCATCACTTGCCTTGTTGACCTACAACATCACCTGTTGTCCACTGTCATCATTTCACATTGTGTAATTATTCTGATTGTGATTAATTATACCTCAGTATGTTTGCGGGATGCTGCATTTGACAGGTTAATGAGCAGCCACATGCTATTTTGTGGTCTGGCGAGTTACTCTCAAATATCCTGTTGTAACACATTGGTAATAGTGGAGGGTCAAACCTGCTTGCCCAAATAGATTAAAACCCAGCACTTATTGCATTTAATCACTGATTCCATCCAACTACAGTACCAGTCAAAAGTCCCCTCATTTAGCCAAAGTGTTGACCGTTTCCATTGTTGTTTATGAAGGGCTAATACTGTATAAACCCCTCATAAACAACAATGGAAATGTTTAGCACTCTGGCCAAATGAGGGGAAATCGCTAGCTGTTAGCTTCCTGTTATATACAGCACAGTGCCTTCAGAAAGTACTCACATCCTTTGATTGTTTTCCACATCTTGTGGGATTAAAACAGATTAAGTTGGTCAACGATCTACATAAAATACTCTGTAATGTCAAAGTGGAAGAAAAATTCTAACATTTGTAAAACAATTATGAAAAATAAAACACTAATATATCTTCATTATATAAGTTTTCAACCCCCTGAATTAATACATGTTAGAATCACCTTTGGCAGTGATTACAGCTGTGAGTCTTTCTTGGTAACTCTCTAAGAGCTTTCCACACCTGGATTGTGTAATAGTTACCCATTATCCATTTCAAAATTATTCAAGCTTTGTCAAATTGGTTGTTGATCATTGATAGACAACCATTTTCAGGTCTTGCCATAGATTTTCAAGCAGGTTTAAGTCAAAACTGTATCTCAGCCACTGTCTTCTTGGTAAGCAACTCCAGTGTAGATTTTTGCCTTGTGTTTTAGGTTTTTGTCCTGCTGAAAGGTGATTTTGTCTCCCAGTGTCTGGTGGAAAGCAGACTGAACCAGGTTTTCCTCTAAGATTTTGCCTGTGCTTAGCTCCCTTCCGTATCTTTTTAATCCTGAAAAACTCCACATTTCTTAACGATTACAAGCATACCCATAACATGATGCAACCACCACTATGCTTGTGGAGAGTGGTACTCAGTAATATGTTGTATTGGATTTGCCTCAAACATAACATTTTGTATTCACTCCCGAGTGGCACAGTGGTCTAAGGCACTGCATCTCAGTGCTAGAGGTGTCACTACAAACCCTGGTTTGATTCCAGGCTGTATCACAACCAGTTGTGAGTGGGAGTTTCATAATTTCATAATAATTGGCCCGTAGTTAGAGATTGGCAGGGGTAGGCTGTCATTGTCAATAAGAACTTGTTCTTAACTGACTTGCCTGGTTAAATAAAATAGTTCAGGACTAAAAGTGAATTACTTTGCCACACTTCTGGCAGTATAATGTTGCAAACAGGACGCATGTCATGGAATATTTTTTATTCTGTACGGGCTGTCAATTTTCACTGTCATTTAAGTTTACTCCTATAATCCTTTATGTCTGAACCAACAGTACTCCTACAATCTCACATGTCTGAACCAACAGTACTCCTACAATCCTTTATGTCTGAACCAACAGTACTCCTACAATCCTTTATGTCTGAACCAACAGTACTCCTACAATCCCTTCTGTCTGAACCAACAGTACTCCTACAATCATTTATGTCTGAACCAACAGTACTCCTAAAATCATTTATGTCTGAAACAACAGTACTCCTACAATCCCTCATGTCTGAACCAACAGTACTCCTACAATCCTTTATGTCTGAACCAACAGTACTCCTATAATCATTTATGTCTGAAACAACAGTACTCCTACAATCATTTATGTCTGAACCAACAGTACTCCTACAATCCCTCATGTTTGAACCAACAGTACTCCTACAATCCTTTATGTCTGAACCAACAGTATTCCTACAATCCCTTATGTCTGAACCAACAGTACTCCTATAATCCTTTATGTCTGAACCAACAGTCCTCCTACAATCCCTCATGTTTGAACCAACAGTACTCCTACAATCCCTTATGTCTGAACCAACAGTACTACTACAATCCTTTATGTCTGAACCAACAGTACTCCTACAATCCCTCATGTCTGAACCAACAGTACTCCTACAATCCTTTATGTCTGAACCAACAGTACTCCTATAATCCCTCATGTTTGAACCAACAGTACTCCTACAATCCTTTATGTCTGAACCAACAGTACTCCTATAATCCCTCATGTTTGAACCAACAGTACTCCTACAATCCTTTATGTCTGAACCAACAGTATTCCTACAATCCTTTATGTCTGAACCAACAGTACTCCTACAATGCTTTATGTCTGAACCAACAGTACTCCTACAATCCATCATGTCTGATCCAACAGTACTCCTACAATCATTTATGTCTGAACCAACAGTACTCCTACAATCCCTCATGTTTGAACCAACAGTACTCCTACAATCCTTTATGTCTGAACCAACAGTACTCCTACAATCCTTTATGTCTGAACCAACAGTACTCCTACAATCCTTTATGTCTGAACCAACAGTACTCCTACAATCCTTTATGTCTGAACCAACAGTACTCCTACAATCCCTCATGTCTGAACCAACAGTACTCCTACAATCCCTTATGTCTGAACCAACAGTACTCCTACAATCCTTTATGTCTGAACCAACAGTACTCCTACAATCCCTTATGTCTGAACCAACAGTCCTCCTACAATACCTTATGTCTGAACCAACAGTACTCCTACAATCCTTTGTCTGAACCAACAGTCCTCCTACAATACCTTATGTCTGAACCAACAGTACTCCTACAATCCCTTATGTCTGAACCAACAGTACTCCTACAATCCCTCATGTCTGAACCAACAGTACTCCTACAATCCCTTATGTCTGAACCAACAGTACTCCTACAATCCTTTATGTCTGAACCAACAGTACTCCTACAATCCTTTATGTCTGAACCAACAGTACTCCTACAATCCTTTGTCTGAACCAACAGTCCTCCTATAATCCCTTATGTCTGAACCAACAGTACTCCTACAATCCCTTATGTCTGAACCAACAGTACTCCTACAATCCCTCATGTTTGAACCAACAGTATTCCTACAATCCTTTATGTCTGAACCAACAGTACTCCTACATTCCCTTATGTCTTAACCAACAGTACTCCTACAATCCCTCATGTCTGAACCAACAGTACTCCTACAATCCTTTATGTCTGAACCAACAGTACTCCTACAATCCCTCATGTTTGTCTCTCTTGACGTGATACTTCTAGTGTCACACCCAATACAACATCTCTAGCCCTGGTCAGCCATGATATGTGGTCTGAATAAAGTTACATTTTTATTGTCTAGATGCAATTTCTGACAAACATATATTTTAACTTCACTGTCACCTGTCTTAAGAATGTGTTTTCACTCCTCTATCAAAACAAAAACAAAAACACTCAATACATTACTCATTTGTGGTGTGCAGATGCGCTTCAACTCAACCTCAATTTGCATTAGACCCATTATGCAAATGTTCCCGCGGTACATGACGAGTAAAATAGGTATAGAGGCCTCCTTCAGGACCAATCAGAAAAATGTACACCTAAAAGCCATTTGTGGGGAGGAAATAATGTCACAGGTTCTCTTTTCTTGGCCAGCGGCTCTCTGGTCTCCTGTGAGGGAGAAAGGTAGAGTCACACCTGTTTCATCCCTTTCTGTTTAATCTTGGCCAAGCTAATTCAGCCCCATGCCACAATTACCACAGCTAAAGCTGTCAAAATGAATCACTGAAGTTTTCACTACTATCTTCCAGTCTTGCTCTTATCCAAATTGTGTCCTTCCTATGTTCGATCAAGTTCAAACCTCATATGCAATATTAACTTTTTTGGTCAATTACACTTGGTATGACGGCGGAATTTTAAATCATCGCTATTGTATGTTCTGATACTACTGTATGTGAAAATGTATGTTTACTCAATATGTTCAGTTGTGGGTACCCAAGCTAACAACCCTACCAGTGAGCCTACCTTGTGCTTCTCGTAACCATCACTTGCCTTGTTGACCTACAACATCACCTGTTGTCCACTGTCATCATTTCACATTGTGTAATTATTCTGATTGTGATTAATTATACCTCAGTATGTTTGCGGGATGCTGCATTTGACAGGTTAATGAGCAGCCACATGCTATTTTGTGGTCTGGCGAGTTACTCTCAAATATCCTGTTGTAACACATTGGTAATAGTGGAGGGTCAAACCTGCTTGCCCAAATAGATTAAAACCCAGCACTTATTGCATTTAATCACTGATTCCATCCAACTACAGTACCAGTCAAAAGTCCCCTCATTTAGCCAAAGTGTTGACCGTTTCCATTGTTGTTTATGAAGGGCTAATACTGTATAAACCCCTCATAAACAACAATGGAAATGTTTAGCACTCTGGCCAAATGAGGGGAAATCGCTAGCTGTTAGCTTCCTGTTATATACAGCACAGTGCCTTCAGAAAGTACTCACATCCTTTGATTGTTTTCCACATCTTGTGGGATTAAAACAGATTAAGTTGGTCAACGATCTACATAAAATACTCTGTAATGTCAAAGTGGAAGAAAAATTCTAACATTTGTAAAACAATTATGAAAAATAAAACACTAATATATCTTCATTATATAAGTTTTCAACCCCCTGAATTAATACATGTTAGAATCACCTTTGGCAGTGATTACAGCTGTGAGTCTTTCTTGGTAACTCTCTAAGAGCTTTCCACACCTGGATTGTGTAATAGTTACCCATTATCCATTTCAAAATTATTCAAGCTTTGTCAAATTGGTTGTTGATCATTGATAGACAACCATTTTCAGGTCTTGCCATAGATTTTCAAGCAGGTTTAAGTCAAAACTGTATCTCAGCCACTGTCTTCTTGGTAAGCAACTCCAGTGTAGATTTTTGCCTTGTGTTTTAGGTTTTTGTCCTGCTGAAAGGTGATTTTGTCTCCCAGTGTCTGGTGGAAAGCAGACTGAACCAGGTTTTCCTCTAAGATTTTGCCTGTGCTTAGCTCCCTTCCGTATCTTTTTAATCCTGAAAAACTCCACATTTCTTAACGATTACAAGCATACCCATAACATGATGCAACCACCACTATGCTTGTGGAGAGTGGTACTCAGTAATATGTTGTATTGGATTTGCCTCAAACATAACATTTTGTATTCACTCCCGAGTGGCACAGTGGTCTAAGGCACTGCATCTCAGTGCTAGAGGTGTCACTACAAACCCTGGTTTGATTCCAGGCTGTATCACAACCAGTTGTGAGTGGGAGTTTCATAATTTCATAATAATTGGCCCGTAGTTAGAGATTGGCAGGGGTAGGCTGTCATTGTCAATAAGAACTTGTTCTTAACTGACTTGCCTGGTTAAATAAAATAGTTCAGGACTAAAAGTGAATTACTTTGCCACACTTCTGGCAGTATAATGTTGCAAACAGGACGCATGTCATGGAATATTTTTTATTCTGTACGGGCTGTCAATTTTCACTGTCATTTAAGTTATTATTGTGGAGTAACTGCAATGTTGTTGATCCATCCTAATTTTTCTCCTATCACAGCCGTTAAACTCTGTAACTGTTTTAAAGTCACCATTGGCATCATGCTGAAATCCCTGAGTGGTTTCCTTCCTCTCCGGCAACTGAGTTAGGAAGGATGTATCTTTCTGGTGACTGGGTGCAATGATACACCATCTAAAGTGTAATTAATAACTTCACCATGCTCAAATGGATATTCAATGTCTGCTTTTTCTATTTTTACCCATCTACCAATAGGTGCCCTTCTTTGCGAGGCATTGGAAAACCTCCCTGGTCTTTGTGGTTGAATCTGTTTTAGAAATTCACTGCTCGATTGAGGGACCTTACAGAAAATTGTATGTGTGGTGTACAGAGATGAGGTAGTCATTCAAAAATCATTTTAAGCAGCATTATTGCCCACAGAGTGAGTCCATGCAACTTATTATGTGACATGTTAAGCAAATGCTTACTCCTCAACTTATTTAGGCCATAACAAAGCGGTTGAATACTTATTGACTAAAGAGATTTTTATTAATTTGTAAAAGTTTAGAAAAACAAAATACAATTTTGACATTACGTCTCTATTTAATCCATTTTAAATTCAGGCTGTAACACTTTTTATTTTTAAGTAAAGAGGTGCACTGTACCAGGGCAGAGATACTTAGAAAGGAGGAGGTAGGAATCTCAGTGAATGGAGAAACGTATTACGCCCCTGTTGACAAATCACGTTCACGTTGTCATGCTGCATCACATGGTTGTTGAGCTAATTGTCATGCAATCCCTTCTATAAGTCAGCATATGAGAAACCTCCTTGTCCCAGAATCGCCCAGAATGCACCCATTGACGACGAATGTGCAACGTACACAATGGGCGTTATTATGATTCCACTGGAGTTTCCCATCTCCTCAAAAGTATCTCTTTACGTATAACATAAGTAAATTCACTGATGTACTAGGCCAATATTCAGCAGACTTTTTCTTCGTATTTACTATTGTCAGTCCTATAATGTGCAATATGACGAGTATTGGCCTTCACAACTTTATATTGGTGAACAACTACAGTTAATTGCTTTCCATTTACAGAACATGCACTTACCCAAGGGATACTGTATAAACCGCTTTAAATTATTTCATTTGAAAAATGTTAATCTTTCCCTTGTGCTTTACCAGTGGGTAAAGTAGACATTTATAATTACACAGCTTTCAAACTACAATACAAGTAAATGAAACAGACATGGGCGATGCTTCGGTGAATAAACCCTATGCCTCAATCTGAACCGGCCTTTGGGGTATGTGCAAACAATGGGTGGATGAAACAGTTGAAACCACAGGCTCAAGTGCTGGAAGCCAATTAGGTTTCCCTTTATCCACTGTCCTTTTTTAGTCCAGTCAGCTTCCTACTCTTCTCCTCCGTCTGTGTATCTCAGAGACAGTGTGCTGCTTTCACAACCTCTGCTGGAGATTGAGAGAGAGAGAGAAAGAGAGAGAGGACAAAGACAGAGAGAGGACAAAGACAAAGAGGGAAAAAGACAGAGCGAGGAGGAGAGAGATGGGTGTCCTAACACAAAAAGTACATAAGAGAGTAAGTGAGTGTGGGAGTTTGTGAGGTGACCTTGTAACCAGGTGGGTTGACTTGGACGGGCTGGTAGGATGTTCGTGTCTACAGGGAAGGACGGACAGATGCTCGCCTTGTTCCCTGGGTGAGACACTGGGCTCCCGAGTGGCACAGCGGTCTAAGGCACTGCATCTCAGTGCTAGAGGTGTCGCTACAGACACCTTGGTTTGAATCTAGACTGTATCACAACCGGCTGTGATTGGGAGTTCCATAGGGCAGTGCAAAATTGTCCCAGTACGGTAGAGGATGGCGGAGTGGCTTTAAGGTGAGGGAGGGCGGTGGAAGATGGCGGAACAGCTCAAAGGAAAGAGAGAGGGCCCATGTAACTCCCCACTGTTTCCACTGATCCTGTCTGAGCTGCTTATCGACCCTCTCCCACACTGCTCTCTGGTGTTGTGGCTCTGGCACTCCAGCACTAGAGGCTGTGGGTTTAGCCTGTCTCAGACTCACTGCTGCTGGGTAGCACTATAACATCACTCAGGGGGTAACATGGGAGACATGGATTGGAAAGTATTTGTACTCTCATCCTCCCCTTGGTAAGCATGGGTTCCTTTTCTGAAGTCACATTGTTAATTACTTGTTATTTGTTTACCAGGTCTGTTGTACAGAGTTATAGCTTATTTGATAGCTTCTTGCACTGTGACAGTTTCAATGCATACACTTAAATGAGGTAATGCTAAAGAACTTCAAGAGTATAATTTCGATTAATTTAACTAGAGTGATATCCACTGTGCAATTAAAATATACACTACATTACATTAATTGTCTTCAAATTTGCTGATAAATGCACTCTTTCTTTTGAAGCTGACCCTATTTAATCTATGACCAAAAATAGCAGGGCAATTTCCAACTCGAATTTTTAAAAATTACGCTGTGTGATTTTTCATACATTGGGGGAATTACGATTTTACAAATATGCTTTTGTTCGACATGTGAATTATGAGTTGTAAGACTCCTAATCCTAATTAATCAAAGCTGAGCTGTTGTTTTCTCTGGCATGCTGCATTCATATACACACACACACACACACAGACACACACAGACACACACACACACACACGCACGCACGCACGCACACACACACGCACGCATGCACACACGCACACACACGCACACACGCACACACGCACGCACGCGCACACACACACACAGCTACTTGATATGAAAGATCATCAGAACACTTGTATAATATAGTCAACACATTAATCAATCAATCACTCTCTCAACCACTCCATTTATTCATTTATCAAAATTATTACAAACTAGATTCAACATGTTCTATGGGTGAGAGAAGAATTAGAGTTTGAGTGGGGTTTTGGGGTGAATACGTGAGCATTTTAAAGATGAGAAGTTTCAAAAGGGGGTGCTAGTTAGCTACTGTGAGCTCCTCCATTCTGTTTTGTGTAGACAGAGCTATGATCAGTGTGTGAGGTTTCAATTGAATTACAAAACATCCTGTACCACTGGTGAAAGTAAAAATACCTTATAGTACTACTCGCTGGAAGTCGTTATCTGTAAAATACTATTTATATTTTTCACTACTTTTTACTTCACCACATTCCTAAAGAAAATGACGTACTTTTTACTCCATACATTTTCCCTGACACCCAAAAGTACTCGTTACATTTTGAATGCTTAACAGGACAGAAGTTGTCAAATTCCCGCAAGAGAGAACATCCCTGGTCATCTCTACTACCTCTGATCTGGCAGAATCACTAAATACACATGCTTTGTTTCTGAATGATGTCTGAGGGTTGGAGTGTGCCCCTGGCTATCTGAAAATTAATAAAACACCAACAATTGTGCCATCTGGTTTGCTTAATATAAGGATTTTGACTTTGACTTTTGATACTAAAGTACATTTTTGCAATTACATTTACTTTTGATACTTAAGCATATTTAAAACCAAATACTGTACTTTTAGACTTTTACTCAAGTAGTATTTTACTGGGTGACTTTCACTTTTACTTGATAAATTTCCTATTAAGGTATCTTTACTTCTACTCAAGTATAACATGTGGGTACAGAACAGTGTGCGTACTACAATTCTGCTCAAGAAGGCAACATTCTGTCAAGGTTTTAAACTGTTTCCTAATTTATCCAACTAATTAATCCACAGTCTGCATGTTGTCTTTAAGTGCATTGCTCTTTGCAGCTATTACAAGTAACTGAGTGGACACATAACAGAGTGGACACGTAACAGAGTGGACACATAACAGAGTGGACTCATAACAGAGTGGACACGTAACAGAGTGGGCACGTAGCAGAGTGGACACATAACAGAGTGGACTCGTAACAGAGTGGACACGTAACAGAGTGGGCACGTAACAGAGTGGACACAACAGAGTGGACACATAACAGAGTGGACACATAACAGAGTGGACTCATAACAGAGTGGACACGTAACAGAGTGGGCATGTAACAGAGTGGACACGTAACAGAGTGGACACGTAACAGAGTGGAATCGTAACAGAGTGGACACATAACAGAGTGGACACATAACAGAGTGGACACGTAACAGAGTGGGCATGTAACAGAGTGGACACGTAACAGAGTGGACACAACAGAGTGGACACATAACAGAGTGGACACATAACAGAGTGGACTCATAACAGAGTGGACACGTAACAGAGTGGAATCGTAACAGAGTGGACTCGTAACAGAGTGGACACGTAACAGAGTGGACTCATAACAGAGTGGACTCATAACAGAGTGGACACGTAACAGAGTGGAATCGTAACAGAGTGGACACGTAACAGAGTTGACATGTAACAGAGTGGACTCATAACAGAGTGGGATAGGCCATATCTGAAGTGGAGTTGGTCTTTCACAAGGCAGGAGGGGAAGCATTAATTAATCAGCACTGCTGTGACCTTGTGACCCTTGTGTATGAGACAGGTACTCACAGAAGCCTTTGATGTCTAGTGCATCGTATTCCAAGGAAGAGAGACAGGAAGTGAACACAGAGAGAGAGAGAGAGAGAGAGAGAGAGAGAGAGAGAGAGAGAGAGAGAGAGAGAGAGAGAGAGAGAGAGAGAGTGAGAGAATATGTGCATGTATGGAGGAGAGAAATGTTTGGAGACCAGCCCTGAATGTGCTGCTGCTCTGTGTGTGTGTCTCCCTGGGTAACACTTGTGACACAGACGTTTCACAGTCTTTCTGACAGCTGATCTGCTATTCCCCTTACCATAGCCAAGTGAGCCAACTGGGCCTGGCCTGAGTTTATGTAAGCAGAGGTCCGGCTTGACTCTCATCTCCTCTCCATTACGACCAGAGCTGGGTGCAATACTTCTGTTGTGTCCGCCGGCCTGTCAGTCTGTTATTTGTGATATTGTTTGGTGTTTCGGGTGTTTACATCCTGTTGTGGAGTCAACCAGGCCGGCCCCTAACACATGGAAGATTAGCTAAAAGATTAAGCCATATCAGATGAGGACATGACGCAAGGACATGGGGACATTTGAGACAGACCATTGTAGCACTCACACAGAGATTGAATTATGTTGGCTGGTCAAAGTAGAGTGTTGCGTGGTAAAGGATTTGTTGTAGGGGGTACCGATAGATATTGCAGCTCTATTTCTTTACAGATGTATTTTGTTGTTGTTGTTATTTCTTAAATTATTAGCCCAGAACGTTATATAACATTTGATTTGAACAGCACATTTTTTTTATTTGATTTGAGGAGGGAACAGGACCATTCAAAGGCAGTTGCCATCTAGCCTCGTTGACATCTTTTCATGAGACGGTTGTCAGTGGCAGTTCAAGGCTTGCTACACTTCTGGCATTTTTATCTGTGTGGGGAGAGCAGGGGAAAGGGGGTGTATGTCACAGGAGGTTGGTGGCACCTTGATTGGGGAGGACGGGCTCATGGTAATGGCTCGAGCGGAATAGGTGGAATGGCATTAAATACATCAAACGTTTCCATGTTTGATGCCATTCCATTCGCTCTGTTCCAGCCATTATTATGAGCCATCCTCCCTTCAGCAGCCTCCTGTGGTGTATGTGTGTGTGTGACTGACCTGCTAACACAGACAGACATCCATACAGACAGAGAGGGTACAGGACAGACAAAGAGTGAGGGGCAGCTCAGAGACACCAGCCACGGCCACAGGAACCTTTTGTCTGGCATGTTTTTTATCAGCCTCACCTCATCTGTCAGCCCTGCACATGACCAAATTAGTCCCCAGTATCAGTCTGTTATCTGGCCACGTCCCGCCTGGCCAAGCCGGAATCACTCTCTATCCTGCTCACTTCCCAACCAGCTGGTCCACTCTGAGGAATCCCAGGCTATGGATCCTTGGGCTTGAGCCTCCACAGACTCCGGGAACACTGGTGCGAGAAAAAGAGCCTCACTGCCTTTTAAGGCCACTAAGCCCCAGCAGGGTATATAAATATACGCTGAGTGTATATACTGTATATTTTTTTTTACAAATGTAATCCTTATTTTACCAGGTAAGTTGACTGAGAACACATTATCATTTACAGCAGTATACACCTTACTAATATTGAGTTGCAGCCCCTTTTGCCCTCAGAACAGCCTAAATTCTAAGGGCATGGACTTCAAAAGCATTCCACAGGGATGCTGATCCATGTTGACTCCAACGCTTCCCACAGTTGTGTCAAGTTGGCTGGATGTCCTGTGGGTGGTGGACCACTGTTGATACACATGGGAAAGTATTGAGAGTGAAAAACGCAGCAGCTCTGCAGTTCTTCACACACTCAAACCTGTGCGCCTGGCTCCTACTACCAATCCCCTGTTCAAAGTTCCTTAAATCTTTTGTCTTACCCATTCACCCTCTGAATAGCACACATACTGTTCACAATCCATGTCTCAATTGTCTCAAGGCACAACATTCCTTCTTTAACCTGTCTCCTCCCCTTCATCTACACTGATCTACACTGAAGTGGATTTAACAAGTGACATCAATAAGTGATTATAGCTTTCACCTGGATTCACCTGGTCAGTCATTCTCATGAAAAGAGCAGGTGTTCCTAATGTTTGTGCACTCAGTGTATATTATATAATTTATATATTTACAGTTGAAGTCGGAAGTTTACATATACTTAGGTTGGAGTCATTAAAACTAGTTTTTAAACCACTCCATAAATTTCTTGTTAACAAACTATAGTTTTGGCAAGTCGGTTAGGATCTACTTTGTGCATGACACAAGTCATTTTTTAAACAATTGTTTACAGACAGATTATTTCACTTATACTTCACTGTAACACAATTCCAGTGGGTCAGAAGTTTACATACACTAAGTTGACGGTGCTTATAAACAGCTTGGAAAATTACAGAAAATGATGTCATGGCTTAAGAAGCTTCTGATAGGCTCATTTACATAATTTGAGTCAATTGGAGATGTACCTGTGGATGTATTTCAAATCAAAAGACATCAGTCAAGACCTCCACAAGTCTGGTTCATCCTTGGGAGCAATTTCCAAACACCTGAAGGTACCATGTTCATCTGTACAAACAATAGTACGCAAGTATAAACACCATGGGACCATGCAGACGTCATACCGCTCAGGAAGGAGACGCGTTCTGTCTCCTAGAGATGAATGTACTTTGGTGCGAAAAGTGCAAATCCGTCCCAGAACAACAGCAAAGGACCTAGTGAAGATTCTGGAGGAAACCGGTACAAAAGTATCTATATCCACAGTAAAATGAGTCCTATATCAACATAACCTGAATGGCCGCTCAGCAAGGAAGAAACCACTGCTCTAAAACTGACATTAAAAAAAGCCAGACTACGGTTTACAACTGCACATGGGGACAAAAATGTTACTTTTTAGAGAAATGTCCTCTGGTTTGATGGAACAAAAATAGAACTGTTTGGCCATAATGACCATTGTTATGTTTGGAGGAAAAAGGGGGAGACTTGCAAGCCAAAGAATACCATCCCAACCGTGAAGCACGGGGGTGGCAGCATCATGTTGTGGGGGTGCATTGCTGCAGGAGGGACTGGTGCACTTCATGAAATAGATGGCATCATGAGGCAGGAAAATGATGTGGATATATTGAAGCAACATCTCAAGACATCAGTCAGGAAGTTGAAGCTTGGTCGCAAATGGGTGACCCCAAGCATACTTCCAAAGTTGTGGCAAAATGGCATAAGGACAACAAAGTCACATTATTGGAGTGGCCATCACAAAGCCCTGACATCAATCCTATAGAAAATCTGTGGGCAGAACTGAAAAAGCGTGTGCGAGCTAGGACACTTACAAACCTGACAGTTACACCAGCTCTGTCAGGTGGAATGGGCCAAAATTCATCCAACGTATTGTGGGAAGCTTGTGGAAAGCTACCCGAAACGTTTGACCCAAGTTCAACAATTTAAAGGCAATGTTAACGAACATGTAAACTTCTGACCCACTGGGAATGTGATAAAATAATTAAAAGATGAAATAAATCATTCTCTCTACTATTATTCTGACATTTCACATTCTTCAAATAAAGTGGTGATCCTGACCGAAGACAGGGAATTTTTACTAGTATTAAATGTCAGGAATTGTGGTAAAACTGAGTTTAAATGTATTTGGCTAAGGTCTATGTAAACTTCCGACTTCAACTGTACATAAAGCGAGACAGTCAGTTTGCAAAGGTGAAATGAAAACTTGATGTTGATTGTACTCTTGTATCCGGTGATATTTGCTTCATTTATTTTCTACCGGTAGCAGATGTAGGCGGACCTTATACAGTGAGGGAAAAAAGTATTTGATCCCCTCTCAATCAGAAAGATTTCTGTCTCCCAGGTGTCTTTTATACAGGTAACGAGCTGAGATTAGGAGCACACTCTTAAAGGGAGTGCTCCTAATCTCAGATTGTTACCTGTATAAAAGACACCTGTCCACAGAAGCAATCAATCAATCAGATTCCAAACTCTCCACCATGGCCAAGAACAAAGAGCTCTTCAAGGATGTCAGGGACAAGATTGTAGACCTACACAAGGCTGGAATGGGCTACAAGACCATCGCCAAGCAGCTTGGTGAGAAGGTGACAACAGTTGGAAGAAATGGAAGAAACACAAAATAACTGTCAATCTCCCTCGGCCTGGGGCTCCATGCAAGATCTCACCTCGTGGAGTTGCAATGATCATGAGAACGGTGAAGAATCAGCCCAGAACTACAAGTGAGGATCTTGTCAATGATCTCAAGGCAGCTGGGACCATAGTCACCAAGAAAAAAATTGGTAACACACTACGCCGTGAAGGACTGAAATCCTGCAGCGCCCGCAGGGTCCCCCTGCTCAAGAAAGCACATATACATGCTCGTCTGAAGTTTGCCATTGAACATCTGAATGATTCAGAGGACAACTGGGTGAAAGTGTTGTGGTCAGATGAGACCAAAATGGAGCTCTTTGGCATCAACTCAACTCGCCATATTTGGAGGAGGAGGAATGCTGCCTAATGACCCCGAGAACACCATCCCCACCGTCAAACATGGAGGTGGAAACATTATGCTTTGGAGGTGTTTTGAGACATGCCACCAGGGGTCTCTTCACAGTCCTCAAGTACAAAACGCAGTTTTATACAGAGTCATGATCGCATGGAACTCCCTTCCATCTCCAATTACTCAAGCAAACAACACAATGATGTTTAAAAAACAGATTAAACAACACAATGACCTTTAAAAATGGATTAAACAACATAATTACCTTTAAATAATAGATTAAACAACAACCCATGGCATGGCAGGGACTGTGAGGGGACATACACAAACACACAAACACACACAGAAACACTAACACACACATCATTTTTTTGTTTTACTGTTTGTGTTATTTTTTTGTTGTATTGTTTGTATATCATTGTATTTTAAATGTTTGTATGTCCTTGTCTATCAATGTATCAGTGTTTTGTTACTTGCCATGTTAATGTTTTTTGGTGGACCCCAGCAAGAGAAGCTGCTGCTTCTGCGAAGGCTAATAGGGATCCAAATAAATAAACAAAGAAACACACACACTCACACACCACACACACACACTCACACCACACACACACACTCACACACCACACACACAAACACATGAGACACTGTACAGGCCGTGTACAGAAGGGGGAGAGTATGTCGAGGGACAGGGATGGGGAGGGGTGCCAAAGACTACAGCAGATAGCTTGTGCCAACCTGAACCCAACCCTTCCGTCCAAACAGAAATAAAGTGCTCTTGGCTCCCAGCAGCCCCCAGCGTGCAGTGTTCTTGCCAAACTTTTCCCTGAAAAATGTAAAAACAAGACTAATTTGATGCAATGATTTGCTGGAAAAAAATCTGAAACATACAGTATCTTTAGAGTGTGAGTCAGATTTTCATTCAGAAAGTTAATTATGCAATTGGAAGTTTTCCATCATTCTCTGTATGTCCAGGGATGGAAGCTGGACATTATACTACATTTAGTAGGCAATATACTTATTACTGATTCCTAACATACCATATACTGTAATAACCGTGAAATTGAAACCCGTCGTCAATCTTTAATCAGCTCCTATATCAGCGCTGATACAAGCCCTGCAGATTGCAGCAGACCCGTTCCGTTTTTGTCATGTATTCCAGTATCTCCAGTATCTCTGTGTTTATTTTTGCATTAGCCAAGGCTCCGGTGCTGTCTGTGCTGTCTCGTAGCTGTGTTTGCTGATCTCTCATTGCTCTCATTGCCTCAGGCACTATTCGCCTTTACCCAAAATAAGCGTTCCTGATTAGGGCCCTGATCTCGGCTGCATCTAGAGCAATACTCATACTGCTGATGGCGCCCTAACCCCAGGACACGGAGAGAAACCACACGTCACCATAGCAACACAGCACTTTCTCAGCCAAGAACTTGACCTGCTCCTCAGACAAGCGGCAAGTCTGACAAATAGGCTTCTCTTTCTCTCTCTCTCTCTCCCCCCCCCCCCCCCCCCCCCTCTCTCTCAAGGCTTCTGTCTCAGCTCAGATAGCCTCCTGCATGTAGTGCAGAAAATAAACCCCCATAAGCCGCTGTTCTACTCCCCACCACATTTGGGTACTATTGACTTTAATACCCGGAGATCAAAGTTGCACACAGCGTGCAAATCTGTCTGTGTGGGAATAAGCTACAGGAATATACAGTGGTGACAGTCACCATTGCTGATGTCATACCACATTGTAATTTTATGCCTTTTTATGGAAAATTGTGGGGCTGCCAACCGGTAGAAAAGATCAATATAACTGTAGGAGTGAAAACTGAGATGGAAAAATAAAATCCCTCTGACATTCACAAATTCTCAGCAAGTCTGGCTGTACGGTGTGAATTCGTTGACACGAAAAGCCTCTGACATTAGCTCAGGCTCTCTAAGAACACTGGGGCCCACGAGGAAGAATCAGGTTTCCAAGACATGCCTACAGTTGAAATACACCTCCTCCGGGCCAACCATTCCTCTGATCTCTAACTCTTCCAGGAGAGGACTACTCAGCTCCTTCCCTTACCAAAACAGGAAGTGACACATTAAGGGAACAATCTCCTCCCTTGTTAGGGTCTGACACAGTGAAAGCAGAGAGAGGCCTTGCCATTAACACCACTGGCGGATTTTGTCAGCTGATAAGGGCTGACAGATGAGGTGGACTGGTGACCTTAAACTGTAGATAGGATAGTATCCTTTCCCTGTGCTCTTGAGTTAATGGTGCACTCACTCTGGCTTGGAACGACGCCCTTGGGGAAGCTATTACGCAGCGAGCATAGTGACTACACAATGGAATCAGATCCTGCCTCATGGAACTGCTGCCCACACAAGCCCAGCAGTATGCTATTACAATTCAAGGACAAACAGTATTATTAATTTTCCTCTCGCATCCAAGCAACTGGCAAAGTCTACTAATCAGCCCCTTTGAAACATTTCTGATTGCAGCCAAGGTGTACCAAGCAACAAAAGAGAATAGTTTCTAGTTAGTTTTTTTGTGAAAGTTTCTAGTATTTTAGAGGTCACTTCCATGCGAAGAGAACATAAGGATGTATTTCTGCACAGGATGGTGCTTCTCTCTTTGTCTAAATTGACAGAGAAATCTTTTGGAATATGTGTGGGTGGTCATATCAAATGAGCAGATTCCAACTAGAAAAAGTCCCAAAATAAGACATTGACAAAATGCCTTTTTCACAAACATACAATGTAGAATCAACTCTCTTCCTTGTTGATCATTAGCCAACTACAAGTGACCAATGACAACATAATGAGATAATGGTCGAGAGTCAGAGGTGTATCAGACTTTCATTATTACTCCGTTCTCTACAGATCTGACTCATGTAACCCAATGCGCCAGTGATGACCTCAGAAGGGAAGACAGGCCAGCTCCAAATGGGTGTGTTCTCATTGATATCAGTTCAAATCATGACAACAACACTGACTGCATGTAACTCTGCACTCACATTGTCACTAGCCATCTCTTTTCCTTTTACTAAAAGCTTGATCTTGGTCTCATGCGCTAATTAGCTATCTAAGTAGCATTTTTAAACTACACAAATTCTATGTGGCAGCCCGCTTAAGGCTTACACCACACTTGGCAAACTCCTATCAGCCTAAGTGCTGAAAATAATAAGATTGAACTGCAAATCGTACGGCTCCAACCAAGAAATAGATATTAGGGCTGAGTACATTTTTGGCATAGCTGTAATGTTAGACATTTCTCGCCTGTGGTAATTTAACACACGTCTAGACAATAGTGCTTTGTTCTTGGCAGATAACATACATTTTGACATCCCTCACACCACAGCTCCTTTAAATTCTTATCTAATGAGTTGTATTTGCATTTCAAATATTTATCGTTGGGGAAATATTCAAAATGTGCATTGTGCTATTAGTTGTAAGGGAATCAGGTACACAGTCACAAGCTATCATTTTACTAATGGCAATTATTTTCATAGCACCTGGAGAAGGGTGTTGAATGAGCCAGGCATACAACAAACCTTTTCATTGCCATCTAAAAGGCTTTATGTGACAAAAACTTGTCTGAATAAATACATTTTAACATGTCCACTGTGCTGTTGTAATACCATGAACAAATCCTAGCTGGCAATGCAAAAGCATGCACAATATTACTGGGAATCTCCCAATATCAAGCTCTCTGCTTGAGATTCATTTCAGTGGACGGATTCTGTCCAACCCTTGGAGGGGAAAACACACAGCACAGCCCTCACGTCCATGTGGCAGGTGGACTTCCTGTTTTAGTAATTAGAATCAAATTAGGTTAAACTGCCTTTCTCTTCCCACCGACCACAAAGGCCTGGTGCTCCCTGCACCTCCAGGCACAGCGAATTAGACCGGCAACACACTGAGCGCCTAATGGACGAAACGGCTGCTCGGCTAAATCTGCACCTGCAAAATATGAAAATATGTGTTTCGTAATTAAATAATTTATAGGTCTCCAGTAGTAAGACTTACATGTTAGGGGGTGTAGATTGACAATTAAAATATGGATGTGTCTGGATAAAAGATAAAGCAGGGTTCTGTTGGTTTTGGAGTGTGTCTGGATTTTTTTTGTGAGGCTCTAATTGTACTCTTGATGGGTTTACATTAATTTCTTTCTCACACCTGCCTCCTTTATTTGGTGGCGAGATGCAGGATGGGCTTCCTCGCTATTATGACTAATAGAGGGTTCAGTGCACACATCTCCTATCTCTGCAGACAACCACACTAGCCACTGTTGAATGCAATGTGGACACCTGAGAATGTAGAGAATTCATTGTCTCTTTGTTTAGCTGGCAACAAATCTATGAAAAAGTCAAAAGAACGACTGGTGAGCTTTTGTGCAGAGTGTGATGCATTTGAACTGAAATGAATGAGACAAACTCATTTTATAATGAACTACCATTTGGAAAAAGGCTTGATTCATTCTCACAACATCAATACAATACATTTTTTTAAACGACTATGACACAATATCTTAATCTTACCGTTCATGCACCTCTATCGCCCTTTTAAGATGACAGCTTTAAATCTTAGCGGCGGCCATTTTAAAATCTCAAACATTCCACGTCCTGCTCCTCATCTTTCTCCTCAGGAGGGGGCCGTATGACTCAACCAACCTGACATGGTGTCTATGGGGCTGGGGGTAATTATTGGAGCGCCTTGTGCCCAGAGATGTGACTGACAGAGCTATCTGCTCTTTGGAGGAGGTAATGGGGGAGGCACTTCTATTGGGTCAGGGCAGCCCCTACCAGCTGGAGGGTAATTGCTGAACACGCCAGAGAGAGAGAGGGGGGCCTGAATGATTGACTTGTCATTGATCATAATCTTAATTGCATGACCAATCCCCTGGGTGTGATTTGTCTGCTTGGTAGTGTGCCTCCTGTTTGCTAATCCGTTTAAATCCAGAGGGTGATGCTCAGGCAGATCGATTTGGATATGGTAGTCGATATTCAGGCATGCTCTTACAGTTTAGAATATAGCCATTTTCCATTGCTACAGACCAAGGAGAGGATGCATAAGGATGTGTCAGATGAAAACTAACATTTTCTTCAATATAATGTTTTTCCTTTAAAGGTGAAAATATAGCCTTGGTCTTAGAAATGAAAATGTCATACAATTCAGAATGTGTAGGGAATCACTACGTGTGCTTATCGTCTTACGGAGTTGGATCTCTCCTTATTCCCACAAATGTATGTGTTTCTTATTAGTATTCAAACGAGAGCAACCACTTTCCTCATGTGCTCTCCTTTTATTGAGGAGGGCTTGACGTCTCCTCCGAAAGTAGTCTCAGTGAGAAACTGGCATTGTACTAATGCTTTCCTGAGTTGCAGACACAGTATTCACAAAGGGATTTGCAGTTACGTGCCCTTGGAGGAATACACCACAATCTTTGTATTCAACGCAAGGCTCAAAACATCCACAAAGAGTGTCGTTGCACTGAAAATTGCACAGAAGATATTGACTTTTCAGAAATGTTGTTACCACACGTCTTACATTAACGATTTTGTTTGCTAAATTCACAGAGGGCCTTTGTTTTGTTGTTAGTTTCAGTCAGCATTAACTTCATAGGCTAATGTCAACTGCAAGCTAGTGAAAGAAGCTAGGCTACTCAAATGTTTTTTATACATGTTTCACAGTGTTTCTAGAGACAGAGGAGTTCAGCTGTGTGACCTCGGAGTGTCTCCACACTAATGGTCAGAGGGCTCACCTCTCCACAAGGAGGGAAAGGAGAGAGAAGGAGAGAAGAGAGAGAGAGAGAGAGAGAGAGAGAGAGAGAGAGAGAGAGAGAGAGAGAGAGAGAGAGAGAGCTCTGTAGCACGGCCTGTCTCTTTACCCAGATGGCAGGCTGAGAATAATCTTGTACTGTAGGACAGGAGGATGAGCACACCTTACCGCAGTCACTGTTTCCAGGGTTATCATTCTGCTAAAAAGGTGACCGCCTCAGACAGAAGGCCCATTCTTTACAGAGACAGAGAGAAGGACAGTATATATACCTCATGGTTTCTTTTCTCTTTTTTGGGGGCGGACCAAGTTTGTATTTGTTTTGTTATTTTTTGGGGGCGGACCAAGTTTGCATTTGTTTTGTTATTTTTTGGGGGCGGACCAAGTTTGCATTTGTTTTGTTATTTTTTGTTGGGGGGGTTAAAGGTACATTATCAATTTCAATTTCTGCGTCTATAAAACATGTACCCTTAGGCTGCCACTCAAAAGAAGAAAAAAAAGACAAGTTTACTTTCTCTGTTGCTGTATTGATAATGTCACAGGAACTTGTCAGCACAGAGATTATCATTATGTAAATAGTCAATGGATTTGGTCTCTTCTGAAGGATCTGAATCGTTGAAGGTGTCATTCTTCCCACCTGGGGACACTGGTGCTTTTCATAAATGTTTCAAATGAATCCAAACACAAGATCATGGTGGATGAAAACAAGAACACAAGGTTAATTGGGTGCAGAGTTTCAAAGCGGATAAACAGATAGTAAAACTGTAATGCTCCGGGAGCTAAAACACCACCTGACAACGTCATTTAAAAAAAAGTGAAAATAAACAGTTAGCCACTGTAGTAAGCTTTTTGCCAAACACAACAATATGAGGCTCCTGGGTGAAGCCAGATTGCAGGTTCACATGTGTCGTACTTTAGTGCTGGGGTCCTGGAGGAGCAGGAAACAGGACAAGGTTAATGTTCTATGACAGACAGAAGCCAACAACTCTCTTCAATGTCGTCCCATTAGGAAGCCCCCAGCCCTCGCATCCTTTAGGAATAGCTCTGCCAACAACTGGTGGGAGAGCAACGCACCAGCTGCCAAACATGACATTTGCTGGCTAGGCCAATGAACCCCAGCAGGTGACATCTGTGGTGCAGCCATCATCCAGCGAAGCCTCCTGATAGGCTGGGTACCTGCGTGGAGCTGGGCCGAGGCCCCCGAGAGCCCAGATGAATAGCGTTCAGTCTTTCCTCCCAGCTAGCTCTCCCGAATAGCCACAGGGCCAGAGCGTTGGCCCCAACCATCGGCCCCCATCTGCCCAAGGCTTTCCAGCATCAACATCTGCAGCTTATGGGCTCCCTTTGTCTCCACGCTTCGTCGCTAGCTGGCTGACAGCACGAGTCACGGCCTTCCACTGCAACTTCCAACAGAACAGCCAGTAATTGGCGCCCAGTGATATTATGAAACCCTTCATCTGAGTTTTTGATCAAATATGCATATGCAAGCTGTGGCAGATGAACAAAGCACCAAACAAACACATCTAGGATAGTGATGCGTACTGGGCTGACATGTGGTGCTTGGGGCATGGAGGGATATTAACGAGGAGGGTGGAAATCGATTAGAAATAGTCTGTCGAAAACTACAGCAGGTGAATATGTTTAATTAAAGAAGAGATTCAATCTATCCTGACTACGCCACTATTTTGATATGGAAGTGCCTGTTAATTAACAGACATTGAAATATCGTGTCTCAGTATATAGCTTAGCCTTGAGAAGATAAAGGTCTTCAATTAAGACAAGACACCTCCCTCTCTCAGAATCAGGTTAGCTCTGTTCTGACAAAATTATCTTTTGAACTGGCCTATGTAGAACAAACATGCCTCTCTGATGTAGAATAAGGAATCAAGTCGGCTCTATTTAATGTATATCTATCTGCAATGTTCGACATCGTTTAGCAACTGGACATGAGCCAGGTTAATATCCTTATCGACACGTTGGTACATTCTAACTGGCGTGACACAAGTACAGTGGACCAATGGCTCTTATGTCACTCAGTCTCCAGGAGTGCTGTGACTGAACTGCTTCCACATTTCTCCTTAATTGTCTCCCTGCAGTGAGCTGTGACACGCAATTTCATCTAATTTCCATCTCCTTGTCTTTACATCTCAAACACCAAATTCTTATGTGTGTCATCCATCCCATCTCCTCCCTCAAATACACAGGTGTTGAACATGTTGCTCTACCAAGAAGATGGAGATCCTACTACTACAGAGGAGAGGAGGTAACATGGAGATCCTACTACTACAGAGGAGAGGAGGTAACATGGAGATCCTACTACTACAGAGGAGAGGAGGTAACATGGAGATCCTACTACTACAGAGGAGAGGAGGTAACATGGAGATCCTACTACTACAGAGGAGAGGAGGTAACATGGAGATCCTACTACTACAGAGGAGAGGAGGTAACATGGAGATCCTACTACTACAGAGGAGAGGAGGTAACATGGAGATCCTACTACTACAGAGGAGAGGAGGTAACATGGAGATCCTACTACTGCAGAGGAGAGGAGGTAACATGGAGATCCTACTACTACAGAGGAGAGGAGGTAACATGGAGATCCTACTACTACAGAGGAGAGGAGGTAACATGGAGATCCTACTACTACAGAGGAGAGGAGGTAACATGGAGATCCTACTACTACAGAGGAGAGGAGGTAACATGGAGATCCTACTACTACAGAGGAGAGGAGGTAACATGGAGATCCTACTACTGCAGAGGAGAGGAGGTAACATGGAGATCCTACTACTACAGAGGAGAGGAGGTAACATGGAGATCCTACTACTGCAGAGGGAGGCCTACTGGATATCCTGTCTAAAAACATTGGTCTGAATATTGACTTTGATCTCAGGCCCTTCTTATGAACAATTCTATTTTCTAAGAAGAAGTCTTATAAATGAATATGTTCTTTGTGCAGCTTATCATCTTACACCCAATATGTTCCCCTTGTTGATGATGCTTATTATGCATTATGGTTGAACCAAAAGATTACATGTAACAAACATTTTATGAAATTGGAAACAATTAAATATATATGGGAAAGTAAATTAAACAATAATGTATGTTGATGCTAATCTTATTTTAATGCTAATGATAACAATAGCCTAATATATTAAATATGCTGTAAACTATTGGCTTTTAACCCTTTCACTCAATTCCTTATAAATATGACACACCCCTCGCTATTGTCATTGGTTGCACTAATTGCACTGTTTATCTATATAACCTGGTTCATGCATTCGCGATATCACCCTGAAGAAGGCACAGTGATTTACCCAATAAATGACTGGGACTTTATACATATGGATTGTATGACTCTATTTGTTTTATAGCTTACAGTTTATTTGTCATTAATCAAATCAAATCAAACTTTATTTGCCACATGTGCCGGATACAAATCAAATCAAATCAAATGTATTTATATAGCCCTTCGTACATCAGCTGATATCTCAAAGTGCTGTACAGAAACCCAGCCTAAATCCCCAAACAGCAAGCAATGCAGGTGTAAAAGCACGGTGGCTAGGAAAAACTCCCTAGAAAGGCCAAAACCTAGGAAGAAACCTAGAGAGGAACCAGGCTATGTGGGGTGGCCAGTCCTCTTCTGGCTGTGCCGGGTGGAGATTATAACAGAACATGGCCAAGATGTTCAAATGTTCATAAATGACCAGCATGGTCGAATAATAATAAGGCAGAACAGTTGAAACTGGAGCAGCAGCACGGTCAGGTGGACTGGGGACAGCAAGGAGTCATCATGTCAGGTAGTCCTGGGGCATGGTCCTAGGGCTCAGGTCCTCCGAGAGAGAGAAAGAAAGAGAGAAGGAGAGAATTAGAGAACGCACACTTAGATTCACACAGGACACCGAATAGGACAGGAGAAGTACTCCAGATATAACAAACTGACCCTAGCCCCCCGACACATAAACTACTGCAGCATAAATACTGGAGGCTGAGACAGGAGGGGTCAGGAGACACTGTGGCCCCATCCGAGGACACCCCCGGACTGGGCCAAACAGGAAGGATATAACCCCACCCACTTTCCCAAAGCACAGCCCCCACACCACTAGAGGGACAACAAGTGTAGACTTAACCATGAAATGCTTACTTACAAGCCCTTAACCAACAGTGCAGTTCAAGAAGAATAAAATATTTACCAAGCAGGCTAAAATAAAAAGTAATACTAAAAAGTAACACAATAAGAATAACAATAACGAGGCTACATACAGGGGGCACCGGTACTGAGTCAGTGTGGAGGCTATATACAGGGGACACCGGTACCAAGTCAGTGTGGAGGCTATATACAGGGGGCACCGGTACCGAGTCAGTGTGGAGGCTATATACAGGGGGCACCGGTACCGAGTCAGTGTGGAGGCTATATACAGGTGACACCGGTACCAAGTCAGTGTGGAGGCTATATACAGGGGGCACCGGTACCGGGTCAGTGTGGAGGCTATATACGGGAGGCACCGGTACCGAGTCAGTGTGGAGGCTATCTACAGGGGGCACCGGTACCGAGTCAGTGTGGAGGCTATATACAGGGGGCACCGGTACCGAGTCAGTGTGGAGGCTATATACGGGAGGCACCGGTACCGAGTCAGTGTGGAGGCTATCTACAGGGGGCACCGGTACCGAGTCAGTGTGGAGGCTATATACAGGAGGCACCGGTACCGAGTCAGTGTGGAGGCTATCTACAGGGGGCACCGGTACAGAGTCAGTGTGCTGGGTTACAGACTAGTTGAGGTAATCTCTACATGTAGGTGGGGGAGAAGTGACTATGCATAGGTAACAAACAAACAGCGTGTAGCAGCAGTGTACAAGAGGAGGGAGGGTCAATGTAAATAGTCCGGTGGTGATTTTGATGAATTGTTCAGCAGTCTAATGGCTTGGTGGTAGAAGCTGTTGAGGAGCCTTTTGGTCCTAGACTTGGCGCTCCGGTACCGCTTGCCGTGCGGTAGCAGAGAAAACAGTCTATAAGTTGGGTGACTGGAGTCTCTGACAATTTTATGGGCTTTTCTCTGACACTGCGTATTATATAGGTCCTGGATGGCAGGAAGCTTGGCCCCAGTGATGTACTGGGCCGTTCACACTACCCTCTGTAGCACCTTACGGTCAGATGACGAGCAGTTTCCATACCAGACGGTGATTCAACCGGTCAGGATGCTCTCGATGGTGCAACTGTAGAACCTTTTGAGGATCTGGGGGTCCATGCCAAATCTTTTCAGTCTCCTGAGGGGAAAATCTTTTGTCGTGCCCTCTTCACGACTGTCTTGGTATGTTTGGACCATGATCAGCACCTCTACACTAAATCATTTTCTCTGGGTGTGCGCCAGCTTATGCTTCTTATTAGACTGTTATGAACGGGACAACATGGCACTCCAGTTTGTTGACCCAGTATGTTCATTTCTCATTTCAGCATTCCCTGTTTGACTACATGGTGTCAAATCAATCATGCTAGTTGAGCTAAGCTATTGCAGTACGATGCAACGGAAGTCTAAGATAGACAGCCAACGGTAATGGAACAGACTCTCCCTGTCTTCTCACATCTGTGTGACAGAGGGTAGAACCCAGTCTTACCACCTCCCTCTGTGGAGCATGTGTTCCACAGCCTCTGTGCTCATCACCGGCTCCTCTCTAAGCCCAGTGTCATGTTCTGAGATCCTCCAAGGGGCCGTGGCACGGCAGGTGAGGTGTTTGAAAAAGCCTGGGCCTGCTGTGCCTCTTCCTTCCCCTGGCGAGGCAGGGTGGCGAGGCACGCCGTGCACCTTCGAACAAACAGACCCTGATGAGGTGCCTGCACAGCCGCCACCATGTTTGATCAGGGCAGGAGGTAGCCCTCGTCTCTCTCTCTCTCTCTCTCTCACACACACACACACACACACACACACACACACACACACACACACACACACACACACACACACACACACACACACACACACACACACACACACATGCAAGCATGCACACTCACACATGCTACTCACACACAGAGACACATACACACACGCAGCACACACAGCCGCTCGGTCGGCTCCTATGGGGCGGACACATGTTCAGAAAATGCTGTTTTAGAGGTGAGATGACCGTGTGGTGACTAATCTCTTCAAATTGCATTGTATTTGTCACATGCATTGCATACAACAGGTGTAGCCTTTACCATGAAATGCATACTTACTAGCCCTTTCATAACAATGCAAAAAAAGATAGAATTATATGAAATGAAAAAAGGAAGTAGTAACACAGTAAAATAACTACAACAAGGTTATATACAGTACAAGGAGCGCCAGTACCGAGTCAATATGCAGGGGTACGAGGTAGTTGAGGTTGTTGAGGTGATATGTACATGTGGGTTTCATGCTGGTTCTCTACATATCACAAGTTCTCAGCCTTGTTTGTCTACAGGAGACCTCTTCGGTCTCTCAGTTGTAAATTCAGTGCGAGTTCAAGTTATTGTTATAGTTTATTGAAAGATCTATAATTGTTTCACATTTATAAAATCTTCTAACTGAATTTGTTGGACTGTTTCACTCCAAAAGTTTCTAAACCTCACTTTAGGAGGTGAGGATATGTTTCAGTGCAGCTGATATTTCACAGTATTACGTGATCCACATTAAGTTTTGATTTGGTCATATGTTCAGTTCTCAGGTGTTTCTCCAAGTGATTAAAAATTAACACATGGATTCCAAGGAGGTGTCTTATTTTGTGTCTCATGTATAATGCACTCTACATTGTTGACTCAATTCATTATTTTTCATACTACTGACAAGCAGTATCAATTACAGTTTTATCTACAATTTGTTTGGAGCATGGACTGATTGGTAATGTTGTAAGGTCCATTATTTTTCAAGATTAGTCAAATTGATTCTCCCCTATCTGAGTTTGATGTAACACCAACAAACAACTCTTGTAAAGCTAACAAACACGGCGTGCACGCATGTGCTTGTGTGGTGTGCTGTTTATACATGCGTGTGTGTGCATGTGAGTGTATGCATATGTGTATGGGTTTGTGCGTGCATCCGTGTTTGGGTGCTTGTGTTTTGCTTCACCCCAATCTATAAACATCACGTCTCCTCTCATTCACTCCCATCTAAACCAGCAGTGTAAGCTAGACAGCCACTCGACCCCAGCCAGCCAACCATCCTAACATCTGAGGGCCACCCATATCAGATGAAAACAACAAAAACAGAACACTGTCTCCAGCAGCCCTCTACATCACTACAAAAACATCAGGTCTAACTCAGCTTCACCCCCAATGCCAGTGTGGGGAGACTGGGAGGAGACCAACGTTCTGTTCTAGGGGAGAGAGATTGGGTTACCATGACATAAATCTCCAGGTTTGGTGTGTGAGTGGGAGGGAGGCTGTGGGTCAGTGGGGGCGAATCATAGCACCCGTGTCTTTGGGAATGTCAGCGCTCCCAGGTGGAGATAGAAGAGATAGCCCTGGCATCTTGGCTCGGGAGAGAGGCAGAATGAGAGGAGAGGCTCCATATCCTTGTCTCCAGGACACCACAATGATGTTCTGTACAGTAGAGCTGAGCGACAGAGCGAGACTTCAGAGGGCACCGGGGTATGCAGGAGCAAGGGGAGGCCACGGCACACAGAACACAAGGCTGGCTCCGCTCCCTGCAATTATCTCTGCTAAATGACTCTTGTTATTGTTAGCTAAATGGGTACAAAGCAGGGGTGTGTCAGGGCAGTGCTGAGAGGCCATCCAGACGAGACACAGGGTCCAGGTATCAGGGAATTAGAGCTGGAATTAAGGCGGTTCTCTGAGGATCTGGCTGGTAATCACTTCAGTCACAAATGTGGTGTTGGCTAATGCCTTTTATGGATGGAGGGATAAATGGAATGATGACACACAGGAAGTGTATAACGAGCAACTAGCTACTCATTTGAAAGTTAATTGTTTTCTCACTGAATAATTGTCAGAGAAATGTGAGTCAAGGTCAGACCATATCAATCTTCCAAAAATCTCCAACCATTCGCTAGAACCAGCTGTAAATCTCGGAGTCTTATTACTACCTATATCACCAAAAGCTATATATTTTATCAGAGAAGCTAAATTGCCCAGGCTCACTGGCCCAGAACTAGTAATAGCATAAAGCCTTAGAGACACTCGACTCCCCCGGATAGAAAGAATGGCAATTATTTCCCCAAATCAACTTTCGACAGCATCTCTTCTCTTATCGACCTCGAGTCTCCTCAGAGGCAGCAGAGGTGATGTGAAAATGCATCTCCTTGATCCTATTAAGGGATCTCCACTTTGCTGAGAACATTTTCATAGTGGTCTCCCGCCATCTTGACAAGGCTTAATGTCAGTGGCAAGGGGCAGCCATTCTTCATCACAATCAGCTGTGTGTATAGTAATTGGTTTTCTTACCTTCTGGATGGTAGTCCATCCATTTCCACTGATTTGCTCTTGTACCCCCTCGATCCACTATTGATACTACCATTTGGTGGGCGGGTGAGACCGTGTGCAGTTACTTGGTTTGAAAAGAGAGTACATACTGATGTAGGATATTAATTTGAGCCAGTTTGCTACAACAGAAAAATAATCCTGCAGCCAGAGGAAATGTGAATTATTATGTGGATTATAATGAATGGACATTTTGTAGGGGTTGATACGTTTTTCATCAGGCAAATGAAGTCTGAAATTCTAAATTGGAAATTACAAACTTTAGAAGCCTTTTAAAAAGTAAAATACTCAACAAGTTTGCATTTCCTGCACATTTCCTGCACAAATTTTCAGCAACAAAAGAGTGATCAAATTAAGATCCTACATCTGTACAGGAAGATAATGAGGCACAAATCCTTTCAAATTGACTGAAACAGTATGTACTGTGGATGGAGAGTTTTCGAATGTCTCCCACACTGTTAGGAATTTGTATTATAAATATGACCTGGGCTGTATAGGGGGGGGGGGGCTGTTATTGCCTCCCCAGTCCCTGTTTTATTCCCACAGTCATATCATTGTTTATTTTTCTACTGTGAAAAGCCTACGCTCGAGAATTCTTCACGTGTCACTCCATGACACATTTTATTGTTGTGTTTATTTTTGCTCTGGGACCATGTGTGTGTATACAGCGCACACCAATGTAAATTAAAAGTGGCAGCACTCCCATATAGCCACAATAAAAGTCTTGACTGTGGAACCGCTATAGGCCGCTTGTGTGCACTCTCCACTGCAAACCACCGGCTCACATTGCCCCCCTACACTACACTACAGAGAGGACATTTGGATGATTAGCCATAGCTACTCATGAGGAAATTCATGACCATTCTCCACAATCTCTCTTTATTAAAAAATACACACATGCGCATGTATGCACGCACAGTCCTCCCTCATGTCTTAATATCCTGATGCAGCAATATAAAACAGGGATTTTATGGTCCTGGAGTAGCATTTGCTTTTGGTTACAAGGGACATCGTGGGCGGGCTGCTTCGGCGCCGGGAGTTTCGGTGGCTGGTGTCGGCCCCTCTCCTCCCCCTGTCCCCTTCTCCACCCCTCTCTTTCCACCCCTCCAATCCCCTCGTCCCTCACCGGAGAACAAAACAATCCAGTAGGGGTTTTAGATGGGAGTACCATAGAGTTGACTGTTGGTGGGAGTACCATAGAGTTGACTGTTGGTGGGAGTACCATAGAGTTGACTGTTGGTGGGAGTACCATAGAGTTGACTGTTGGTGGGAGTACCATAGAGTTGACTGTTGGTGGGAGTACCATAGAGTTGACTGTTGGTGGGAGTACCATAGAGTTGACTGTTGGTGGGAGTACCATAGAGTTGACTGTTGGTGGGAGTACCATAGAGTTGACTGTTGATGGGAGTACCATAGAGTTGACTGTTGGTGGGAGTACCATAGAGTTGACTGTTGGTGGGAGTACCATAGAGTTGACTGTTGGTGGGAGTACCATAGAGTTGACTGTTGATGGGAGTACCATAGAGTTGACTGTAGGTGGGAGTACCATAGAGTTGACTGTTGGTGGGAGTACCATAGAGTTGACTGTCGGTGGGAGTACCATAGAGTTGACTGTTGGTGGGATTACTATAAAGTTGACTGTTGGTGGGAGTACCATAGAGTTGACTGTCGGTGGGAGTACCATAGAGTTGACTATTGGCCGTAGGACCATAGAGTTGACTGTTGATGGGTGTACAATACAGTTGACTGTCGGTGGGAGCAACATAAATTTGACGGTTGATCGGAGTAAAATAGAGTTAACATAGACTGTTAGCAAGATTACCATAGGGTTAAATGATTAAACAGATGCTGATTTGTGCCACCTACACTACCAGTCAAAAGTTTGGACTCACCTACTCATTCAAGGGTTTTCCTTTATTTTGAAATTTTTTTACATTGTAGAATAATACTGAATACATCAAAACTATGAAATATCACATATTGAATCATGTAGTAACCGAAAAAATACATTGATTGTTCAAAGTAATCACCCGTTGCCTTGAGGACAGCTTAGCACACTCTTGGCATTCTCTCAACCAGCTTCACCTGGAATGATTTTCCAACAGTCTTGAAGGAGTTCCCACATATGCTGAGCACTTGTTGACTGTTTCTCCTTCAGTCTGCGATCCAACTCATCCCAAACAATCTCAATTGGGGTGAGGTATGGTGATTGTGGAGGCCAGGTCATCTGATGCAGCACTCCATCACTCTCCTTTTTGGTCAAATAGCCCTTACACAGCCTGGAGGTGTGTGGGTCATTGTCTTGTTGAAAAACAAATTATAGTCCCACTAAGCGCAAACCAGATGGGATGGCGTATCGCTGTAGTAGCCATGCTAGTTAAGTGTGCCTTGAATTCTAAACAAATCACAGACAGTGTCACCAGAAAAGCACCCCCACCACCACACCTTCTCCATGCTTCACGATGGGAACCACACATGCCGAGATCATCCGTTCGGCCTACTCTGCACCTAAACAAAGACACGGCGGTTGGAACCAGTAATCTCCGATTTTGAGAATCAGACCAAAGGATAGATTTATACCGGTCTAATGTCCATTGCTCGTGTTTCTTGTCCCAAGCAAGTCTCTTCTTATTATTGGTGTCCTCTAGTAGTGGTTTCTTTGCAGCAATTTGACCATGAAGGCCTGATTCACGCAGACTCCTCTGAACAGTCGTTGTTGAGATGTGTCTGTTACTTGAACTCTGTGAAGCATTTATCTGAGGTTGGTAACTCTAACGAGCTCATCCTCTGCAGCAGAGGTAATTCTGGGTCTTCCTTTCCTGTGGCGGTCCACATGAGAGCCAGTTTCAACATAACGCTTTATTGTTTTTGCGACTGCACTTGAAGAAACTTTCAAAGTTCTTGAAATTGTCCGCATTGACTGACCTTCATGTCTTAAAGTAATGATTGACTGTCATTTCTCATTGCTTTTTTGAGCTTTTCTTGCCATAATATGGACTTGGTCTTTTACCAAATAGGGCTATCTTCTATATACCATCCCTACTTTGTCACGACACAACTGATTACCTCAAACGCATTATGAAGGAAAGAAATTCCACAAATTAACTTTTAACAAGGCACACCAGTTAATTAAAATGCATTCCAGGTGACTACCTCTTAAAGCTGGTTGAGAGAATGCCAAGAGTGTGCAAAGCTGTCATCAAGGCAACGGGTGGCTACTTTGAAGAATCTCGAATATAAAATGTATTGTTATTTGTTTAACAGTTTTATCGTTACTACATGATTCCATCTGTGTTATTTCATAGTTTTGATTTCTTCACTATTATTCTACAATGTAGAAAATAGTAAAAATAAAGAAAAACCCTTGAATGAGTAGGTTTCAAAACTTTTGACTGGTAGTGTATGTAAACAGTGCTTGGGCCTGGATGCTGCTCACTGATAGGAGGAGGATCCGGCCCACAGAGCCACTGAGTCTAGACTCCAGATATGTTGTTCACACTACTGCCATACCAGGGCCAGCAAGCAGAGCACAGTGCCTTTCCAAGCCGGGCAATATTTCTAGCAGGTGACAGCCACCCACTTACAAAGACTTACACAGAGCTCTCTCAAGTGTGGACATGGTGGTGTAGGAGATTCCTGACAGCGCTCCATAAAATGGTTTGATTAGATACTAGCCGGGTAGTACGGGATATACAGAAGTCTGTAAGATTCGAAGGTGATTCAGAGTAGTTATCTTGTTTCTATGATATATTGAGAACATCTTTAAGCAGTATCCGTGGGAGCGGAGGCCAAACCACTCCTATTAAGATGACATTTGGATGCAGTTAGGTTGTGGCATACCACTGGTCATCATTAACGCTGTTGTCCTTCAGTTGGGCCAAACATACTGGATACATTTATCTGGAAGCACGTAGGGAAATTTTTAGATTGATGCAGTCAGTTATATATTTAACTAGAGGGAAACATTGAATGTGCCTGTCAACAACTGCCATATTTTCACAGTATACATGTACAGTTTAACACTTGTATTTTTATTTGGGCAATTGGTTGTAAAACTATACTATGAAAACTGGTGTAATCACATATACTGTTTTTATACAGTGAATAGAATTGGTCCCTATTTAAAGTGTTCTCGAACAAAACAACAACACTAAGATAGATAGAGAAACATAACTGTTAAAACATGACTACTGACAAAGTACAGGAACAGAAAAAGTGCTTCCACGCACAGATGTACAATGCTCTCGGTCTCCTGCATGTGCTTGCGGGTACATTGCCGACCCAGCTTTTCTTGTTGGTTTGTTAATTGTTTGTCACCCACCAGGTGCCATCTGTCTCAGTCCGCCAGTCCCTGTGCCATGTGGATAGGCCTGCCTCGCGCGCCAACGTCACTGACCTGCAGCAGCCATCCACACCTCCGTCACACACCTCCTGATCCGTCTGGGATAACTAGGAGCTTCTCCCTCAGCTTCTGTTGTGCCATTGCATATCACTTCTCTCTACAATCTGCCCCGGCCTAGTTTCAGAGAGAAAATAGATGCAATCTGTCAATTATTCCATTGCAGAACCCTCTAGTTCAACCAACTTTTATGCTGCAGAAGTCAACACGTCAACTCTAAGTTTAATGAATTGTAGGCCACATCTGTATGAGTGTGTATGAACTAAGTTAGTTAACCAAGAGGTCATTAAAATGACCTCAATCCACAAAATGTATAATAGAAGACAAAACAAATCCAAATCAAATCAAATGTATTTGTCACATACACATGGTTAGCAGATGTTAATGCGAGTGTAGCGAAATGCTTGTGCTTCTAGTTCCGACAATGCAGTAACAACCAAAGAGTAATCTAACCTAACAATTCCAAAACTACTACCTTATACACACAAGTGTAAAGGGATAAAGAATATGTACATAAAGATATGAATGAGTGATGGTACAGAACGGCATAGGCAAGATGCAGTAGATGGTATCGAGTACAGTATATACATATGAGATGAGTAATCTAGGGTATGTAAACAAAGTGGCATAGTTTAAAGTGGCTAGTGATACATCTATTACATAAAGATGCAGTAGATGATATAGAGTACAGTATTTAGAGTACATTAATTTCCATCACTTCCCATTATTAAAGTGGCTGGAGTTGAGTCAGTGTGTTGGCAGCAGCCACTCAATGTTAGTGGTGGCTGTTTAACAGTCTGATGGCCTTGAGATAGAAGCTGTTATTCAGTGCTTTGATGCAGGGACCGAAACAACAGCCATAACAGAAAACTGAGTCCTAGTCTGAAGAATGGAGGTCACCTTCACCTATGTGTGTAATTTTAGGGCAGCTGTGCAGTGAAAAATGAGACATATCCCTCCCAACGTGCAACGGCATTTTGCGAAGCCACACAGGGCACCAGTGTACCATACTGCAGCAGAAGCTCACATAAAGGCAAAGAGAAACAGAACAGGACCAGTCGTCACGGGGAATGTAGGGTCACCTTGATGGGCCCAGCGAGGGGAATGCGAGTGGAGCGGAGCTGTTCTGCTCCAGGGTAAGGATCCCTCCAGGCGGGGTAGTGAGGCATAGTCATTTAGGCAAGTGGAACAACTTTCAACTCCTGTTTTATTTACTGAGAGGACTGGGATCAAGTCAGACTGGGCTGGGCTGGGGGACTGGGACTATGAGGTTGGGCTGGGGGACTGGGACTATGTTGCTGGGCTGGGGGACTGGGACTATGAGGCTGGGCTGGGGGACTGGGACAATGAGACTGGGCTGGGGGACTGGGACGAAGAGGCTGGGCTGGGGGATTGGGATGATGAGGCTAGGCTGGGGGACTGGGACGATGAGGTTGGGCTGGGGGACTGGGATGATGCGGCTGGGCTGGGGGACTGGGACGATGAGGCTGGGCTGGGGGACTGGGACGATGAAGCTGGGCTGGGGGACTGGGACCAAGTCAGGCTGAACAGGGGGACTGGAGACAACAGCTTGTAGGAAAATCTCACAGGGTTGTTTGGAAAGGAGAAAAAGAGTGTATTGAACAGCAGTTTATGTATATACAATTCTATTTGGTACAGGACGGAATACAGTTGTACTTTATACAAAGTGTAGGTGTACTTTGCCACTGTTTACTGTTCTCAGGGTAAACTTCTTCTTTTCTGGGGGGTTTTCTCTCCAGAACATTTTTACTATTTATTTGCTTGACCTTAGAATGTACACAGACCAAAATCCCCTCTGACTGGGTATGCCAAACCATCTCGCTAAGAGAACACTACTAATCATATCTCTATGAAACATTAATTTACAAGATCAGTTTCAAGTCCAAGACCTCTTCTATAAACTGCTCCCGATGAGATTGAATCATTCAACCTGGTCTCATAAAGAGAGGGCAAAGCATTTCTTCATACAGTAACACGGTTAAGATTAAAGTATGGTTACAGCAAAGACATTCATACACTACTGTAAATCGCTCTTGATAAGAGCGTCAGCTAAATGACTAAAATGTCAATGTAAATGTAATATAGATTAATTGTAAAACGTTCCCTATATCGGAACTGTGGCATTCCCAATCTCAAACTACAGAAATGTCCGAGCCGCACATTTCTTGGTTGACTGTGCACCAGTAGGAATTCCTGACCAGTTGCCACTCCTCTCCACTCCAGGCTCCACTCCACTCCAGGCTCCACTCCACTCCACTCCAGGCTCCAATCCACTCCAGGCTCCACTCCACTCCACTCCAGGCTCCACTCCACTCCAGGCTCCAGTCCAATCCACTCCAGGCTCCAGTCCAATCCACTCCAGGCTCCACTCCACTCCACTCCAGGCTCCAGTCCAATCCACTCCAGGCTCCCCTCCACTCCACTCCACTCCACTCCAGGCTCCACTCCACTCCAGGCTCCACTCCACTCCAGGCTCCAATCCACTCCAGGCTCCACTCCACTCCAGGCTCCACTCCACTCCAGGCTCCAATCCACTCCAGGCTCCAGTCCAATACACTCCAGGCTCAACTCCACTCCAGGCTCCACTCTACTCCACTCCAGGCTTCACTCCAGGTTCCACTCCACTCCACTCAACTCCACTCCAGGCTCCACTCCACTCCAGGCTCTACTCCACTCCACTCCAGGCTCCACTCCACTCTACTCCAGGCTCCACTCCACTCCACTCCAGGCTCCACTCCACTCCACTCCAGGCTCCACTCCACTCCACTCCAGGCTCCACTCAACTTCAGGCTACACTCCACTCCAGGCTCCACTCCACTCCAGTCTCCACTCCAATCCACTCCAGGCTCCACTCCACTCCAGGCTCCACTCAACTCCACTCCAGGCTCCACTCTACTCCACTCCAGGCTTCACTCCAGGCTCCACTCCACTCCACTCAACTCCACTCCAGGCTCTACTCCACTCCACTCCAGGCTCCACTCCAGGCTACATTCCACTCCACTCAACTCCACTCCAGGCTCCACTCCATTCCACTCCGCTCAACTCCACTCCAGGCTCCCACTGCTGTGATTGTAGCAGGAGACATCCAGAGCTTTGGCAGAGGAGAATTATGATGTATCTGTGGTGTGAGTCATTGTGCTTTCCCTCCGCTTAAACAGAACCATATTAAACTGTGGAACTAGGGAGAATAAGAGGTCGTACCAAAGCTAGTGAGTTAAGTTTTATGGAAAAGAACAGCATGCATACAGATGCTCCCTAAGGAGCAAACCAAGATTGTTTGAGACCAATTGTAGAGAGAGAGAGAGAGAGAGAGAGAGAGAGAGAGAGAGAGAGAGAGAGAGAGAGAGAGAGAGAGAGAGAGAGAGAGAGAGAGAGAGAGAGAGAGAGAGAGAGAGAGAGAGAGAGAGAGAGAGAGAGAGAGAGAGAGAGAGAGAGAGAGAGAGAGAGAGAGAGAGAGAGAGAGAGAGAGAGAGAGAGAGAGAGAGAGAAAATTATGGGATTTGTTTTCATTAATAGCTGCTGGTCCCCAATTGCTGAGAATGAGTTTCTCTTGAGTGCTGTGTCTTTTTGGTTTGTAATACAATAGATATATTGTCTACTATACCTAATTCCAGTTTAATATGAGTGTTATGAAAGTTTGTAACATTGTAGGATTATGCATCAAACATGTTTTCGTTCCAGTTGTATCTTGGTTTGCTCATCAAGAGAACACGCTGTTGAACATGGCTCAAGACGCTTACGTGTTTCAAGGTATTTGCGCTCAGAATGATTGTGCTTGTTATCCCATACATTAAACCTCTCTGATTACATTCCATTATTCACCTTTTCCTCAGTTGCAATTGGAAACAGCCTTGGGCATATAAAATGCAAACATTTTTGGAAACCACACAGAAATTCTGCCAACTCATGCATCATATCGGTATTAGGTTATAGCCATTTTTGAGACCCCAAAAAGGTGTTTTCATTTCTCTATTTTCTTAACAGGAAAAAGGATTGCAGAAGATTCCTTTCTATTTCACTTTCTCTCCTCTCAGAATAGTAATAGTCCAAATCTCCTGTAAGCTTCAGTACAGATGCTGGCAGGTCTGGACAGAAATTATTATCAGACGCCCTCTGGCCAGGCTTTCCAGTAAAACTCCTACACGTGGTTGGGGCTGGCCCGACACTGCCAAGGATTGCACTGCCAATAGGCACCAGAAATGAATACCAGCATTGGGGCCCGACCAGAGTCCAAATTCACTCAAATTCACTAGTTGGGCTCCAGCTGGAGAGGAGAGCCACTGGTTTGACTGCGTTGACTGGAAATTCTGTAAGAATCGGGTGTTTGCGTCTGTGGCATCTACTTGTGACCTGCCACATTGGAACCGAGAGAGGAAGACCGTCTGTGAAGAAATATGAGACATGAAGCTGGTGGCATCACCTCTTCGCTAGATTGTTGGCAGCCACAAGCACGTTTTGTGATGCATAAGCTAAAGATGTTGAAAAATGAGCCGAAGAATAACACTTACATAAACAGGCCCCGTCGAAACTCAACACATGTAATTATCCTCTGCCCTATTTTCCCGTTAATCACGCTATCATTCAACTAGAAATCATAAACATATGTACTGGAAGAGAACATCATTGAACATTACTGAAGAGGAAGATACTTTCTGAAAGACTGAGGGGAACCACAACAGACTCTTGACATGTTCAAGTGCAAAACCATCAAACAAATCCAACAACCACCAACCAATGACAGGAAACATGGCTGCTACCCAATAATGTTTCCTGATGATCAGATATTGACTGATGTTCTATTTGGTTTAGGAGCAAAGTTCCATTTGGTCATTATTCATTCTACAGTCAACATAGTCTACATCTACACAAATTGGTGATAGTACATCTACATTGTATATGTTCAGCTCAGACATTGTTTGAAGATTAAGATATTCCCTTTGAAAGCCCATATAACTTCAGACATCTAGAACTGAAAGGCATAATCCTCTGTATTCCTAAAGGAGCTCTGAAGTGAAGTCCAAGCTGTTTATATGTTGAAATTATACTGTACATCCTATTACAGCCATGATGGTTTAAACATAAAGAAACCATTTTACGCCACGTTAGAGCACGGGGAGACCCAAAATAATCTCTGCTAAATTATGACAACAAAGCAATATGCACACAATAGCTCTTTCCATAAGACTGGGATCAAAATGTGTGGTTTTCTAATACATTAACGCCACAAGCAAGGAAGTTGATGGATTTAGTTAACAGTTGATACAATTTACATACACAGCTACTGTAAAAATCATCAAACCACTCAGACTTCATTATGTCTGAAATAAAAAAGAAAAAAGAATTCAGATCAAGATTTAGTTCCTGAACTGACAATCCATGATGAGGTCCAAGCAGGTGCATCCCTGCAACAATGAATTCATTATTTTTAAAAAGACTAAGTGAACTTAAATGTAAATAAATTACAACAATTGTGGCAAATTAGTCACACAAAAAGGTATATATATTTGTTTCATCTTTATGTAACCAGGTAGGCAAGTTGAGAACAAGTTCTCATTTACAATTGCAACCTGGCCAAGATAAAGCAAAGCAGTTCGACACATACAACAACACAGGGTTACACATGGAGTAAAACAAACATACAGTCAATAATATTGTTGAAAAATAAGTCTATATACAATGTGAGCAAATGAGGTGAGATAAGGGAGGGAAAGGCAAAAAAAGGCCTAAGTAAATCACTGAAATGGTAGATTTGCAGTGGAAGAATGTGCAAACTAGAAATAGAAATAATGGGGTGCAAAGGAGCAAAAAAAATAATTAATTAAATACAGTAGAGAAAGAGGTAGTTGTTTGGGCTAAATTATAGATGGGCTATGTACAGGTGCAGTAATCTGTGAGCTGCTCTGACAGCTGGTGTTTAAAGCTAGTGAGGGAGATAAGTGTTTCCAGTTTCAGAGATTTTTGTAGTTCGTTCCAGTCATTGGCTGGAAGGAGAGGCGGCCAAAAGAGGAAGTGGCTTTGGGGGTGACCAGAGAGATATACCTGCTGGAGCGCGTGCTACAGGTGGGTGCTGCTATGGTGACCAGCGAGCTGAGATAAGGGGGGACTTTATCTAGCAGGGTCTTGTCTATGACCTGGAGCCAGTGGGTTTGGCGACGAGTATGAAGTGAGGGCCAGCCAACGAGAGCATACAGGTCACCGTGGTGGGTAGTATATGGGGCTTTGGTGACAAAACAGATGGCACTGTGATAGACTGCATCCAATTTATTGAGTAGGGTATTGGAGGCTATTTTTTAAATGACATCGCCGAAGTCGAGGATCGGTAGGATGGTCCGTTTTACGAGGGTATGTTTGGCAGTATGAGTGAAGGATGCTTTGTTGCGAAATAGGAAGCCAATTCTAGATTTAACTTTGGATTGGAGATGTTTGATGTGAGTCTGGAAGGAGAGTTTATAGTCTAACCAGACACCTAGGTATTTGTAGTTGTCCACATATTCTAAGTCAGAACCGTCCAGAGTAGTGATGCTGGACGGGCCGGCATGGTGTCGTCTGCGTAGAGTTGGATCAGAGACTCACCAGCAGCAAGAGCAACATCATTGATGTATACAGAGAAGAGAGTCGGCCCAAGAATTTAACCCTGTGGCACCCCCATAGAGACTGCCAGAGGCCTGGACAACAGGCCCTCCGATTTGACACACTGAACTCTATCAGAGAAGTAGTTGGTGAACCAGGCGAGGCAATCATTTGAGAAACCAAGGCTATTGAGTCTGCCGATTAGGATGTGGTGATTGACAGAGTCGAAGGCCTTGGCCAGGTCAATGAATACGGCTGCACAGTATTGTTTCTTATCGATGGTGGTTAAGATATCCTTTAGGACCTTGAGCTTGGCTGAGGTGCACCCATGACCAGCTCTGAAACCAGATTGCATAGCGGAGAAGGTGGGGTGGGATTCGAAATGGACGGCAATCTGTTTGTTGACTTGGCTTTCGAAGATCTTAGAAAGGCAGGGTAGGAGAGATATAGGTCTGTAGCAGTTTGGGTCAAGAGTTTCTCCCCCTTTGAAGAGGGGGATGACCGCAGCTGCTTTCCAATCTTTGGGAATCTCAGACGACAATTTCGGCAGATAATTTTAGAAAGAAATTGTCTAGCCCGGCTGATTTGTAGGGATCCAGATTTTGCAGTTCTTTCAGAACATCAGCTGACTGGATTTGGGAGAAGGAGAAATGGGGAAGGCTTGGGCGAGTTGCTGTGGGGGCAGTGCTGTGCTGTTGACCAGGGTAGGGGAAGCCAGGTGGAAAGCATGGCCAGCCGTAGAAAAATGCTTTTAATTGAAATTCTCAATTATAGTGGATTTATCGGTGGTGACAGAGTTTCCTATCCTCAGTGCAGTGGGCAGCTGGGAGAAGGTGGTCTTCTTCTCCATGGACTTGACAGTGTCCCAGAACGTTTTAGAGTTTGTGTTTCAGGAAGCAAATTTCTGCTTGATAAAGCTAGCCTTGGCTTTTCTATCTGCCTGTGTATATTGGTTTCTAACTTCCCCGAAAAGTTGCATATCACGGGGGCTGTTCGATGCTAATGCAGAACGCCACAGGATGTTTTTGTGTTGGTTGAGGGCAGTCAGGTCTGGAGAGAACCAAGGGCTATATCTGTTCCTTGAATGGGGCATGGGCGGCAGGGTAGCCTAGTGGTTAGAGCGTTGGGCTAGCAGCCGAAAGGTTGCAAGTTCAAATCCCTGAGCTGACAAGGTACAAATCTGTCGTTCTGCCCCTGAACAGGCAGTTAACCCACTGTTACTAGGCCGTCATTAAAAATAAGAATTTGTTCTTAACTGACTTGCCTAGTTAAATAAAGGTAAAATTAAAGAATTCAAATTCAAATAAAAAAAACATTAATTTAAATAACCATGCATCCTCTACTGACGGGATGAGGTCAATATCCTTCCAGGATACCCAGGCCAGGTCGATTAGAAAGGCCTGCTCGTTGAAGTGTTTCAGGGAGCATTTGACAGTGATGAGTGGAGGTCGTTTGACCGCTGACCCATTACGGATGCAGGCAATGAGGCAGTGATCGCTTGGTTGAAAACAGCAGAGGTGTATTTAGAGGGACAGTTGGTTAGGATGATATCTATGAGGGTGCCCGTGTTTACGGCTTTGGGGTGGTACCTGGTAGGTGTAGATTGAGGGCATCAAGCTTAGATTGTAGGATGGCTGGGGTGTTAAGCATGTTCCAGTTTAGGTCGCCTAGCAGCACGAGCTCTGAAGATAGATGGGGGGCAATCAGTTCACATATGGTGTCCAGAGCAGAGCTGGGGGCAGAGGGTGGTCTATAGCAGGCGGCAACGGTGAGAGACTTGTTTTTAGAGAGGTGGATTTTTAAAAGTTAAAATTGTTTAGTTACAGACCTGGATAGTAGGACAGAACTCTGCAGGCTATCTCTGCAGTAGATTACAACACTGCCCCCTTTGGCTGTTCTATCTTGTCTGAAAATGTTGTAGTTCGGGATGGAGATTTCAGAGTTTTGCTGGTCTTCCTAAGCCAGGATTCAGACACGGCTAGGACATCCGGGTTGGCAGAGTGTGCTAAAGCAGTGAATAAAACAAACTTAGGGAGGAGGCTTCTCATGTTAACATGCATGAAACCAAGGCTTTTACGGTTACAGAAGTCATCAAAAGAGAGTCCCTGGGGAATAGGAGTGGAGCTAGGCACTGCAGGGCCTGGATTCACCTCTACATCGCCAGAGGAACAGAGGAGGAGTAGGATAAGGGTACGGCTAAAAGCTATGAGAATTGGTCGTCTAGGACGTCCGGAACAGAGAGTAAAAGGAGCAGGTTTCTGGGGGCGATAAAATAGATTCAAGGTATAGTGTAGAGACAAAGGTATGGTAGGATGTGAATACAGTGGAGGTAAACCTAGGCATTGAGTGATGATGAAAGAGATATTGTCTTTAGAAACATAATTGAAACCAGGTGATGTCATCGCATGTGTGGGTGGTGGAACTGAAGGGTTGGATAAGGTATATTGAGCAGGGCTAGAGGCTCTACAGTGAAATAAGCCAATAAACACTAACCAGAACAGCAATGGACAAGGCATGTTGACATTAAGGAGAGACATGCTTAGCTGAGTGATCATAAGGGTCCAGTGAGTAGTGAGGTTGGTTGGGGTCACGGCGATTCAGACAGCTAGCCTGGCCATGGGTAGCAAGCTGGCAGAAGATGGAGGTCTGTTTTTAGCCACCTTTAGCCATATGAAGGATGCAAGGCCAACTGTTTCAATAAGGTCTGTTGTTCAAATAATTACAGTACATTATGTTGTCGTCATTCATGTCAAACTTGAATATTTCAAACCATGGCTTGAAACAACATATTTTGAGGGGGTTAATAATGGTTGCCCCTACTGCATCACAAAAGTTATTGTGCTGGTAAACCTTTCGGAGTAGGCATAATTCACGTCCATTTAAGGGAAACTTTGATTTTGTCATGGAAGAATGGAGTCACTGCAACCAAGCAAAGATGAATGTGAAAAAGAGCCCCTTTGCAAGCCTGGTTTATAGGAGAATAAAGAAGCTCTATTTTTTAAATAACACTTTTAATGGAAACAGACGCTGAAAAGTCTTTGGCTTCTGTTTTTCTTGTTCTTTTTTTAACCTCTCCAACACTCTCTAATAGCACATTGTCCTAAAACTGACCAGGCTTGAAATATTTAATACGCTCTACAACAGCGTTGACCGCGATCGAGTTACAAAAATAACACATGGACTGACAGGGCCTGTAGCTCAGGAACAGCTTGAACATAACCTCCCAGTACAGATGGGAATGGGGTAGAAAACGCAGAAGGAGGGATGTGGAGGTCTGGAGGTTGGGAGGAGGAGGAAAGAGAGGAATGAAGTTAAAGAATAAAGCAGGAGGGATGTGGAGGTCTGGAGGTTGGGAGGAGGAGGAAAGAGAGGAATGAAGTTAAAGAATGAAGCAGGAGGGATGTGGAGGTCTGGAGGTTGGGAGGAGGAGGAAAGAGAGGAATGAAGTTAAAGAATAAAGCAGGAGGGATGTGGAGGTCTGGAGGTTGGGAGGAGGAGGAAAGAGAGGAATGAAGTTAAAGAATAAAGCAGGAGGGATGTGGAGGTCTGGAGGTTGGGAGGAGGAGGAAAGAGAGGAATGAAGTTAAAGAATAGAGCAGGAGGGATGTGGAGGTCTGGAGGTTGGGAGGAGGAGGAAAGAGAGGAATGAAGTTAAAGAATAAAGCAGGAGGGATGTGGAGGTCTGGAGGTTGGGAGGAGGAGGAAAGAGAGGAATGAAGTTAAAGAAAAAAGCAGCTCAAAAGACTTAGTCTTCCAGGCCTCCAGGGTCCGGCCTCTGGTGACAGCCAGGGACAAGGGTGTCTGTGTGGGGTGAGTCTGATCACTAATCCCTAAGCCCTGAGCCCCTGGTGCCTGCTCCTGTAGTGTGGGTGGGCCACCAGGGGAGGGGAGAGGGGTGGGCAGGCTGGCGCTGTCACCGGGCGCTGGCGTGTTTGGATAAGGCCCGTGGAACATGTGGAGGAATCAGCATGAGGCATCACACCTGGAGGAAAAGACAACTAAATCCAGCCCCAGTACCACAGCCCTGGCTCCACAAAGTCTAGCCAGCATCTGGAATGGATATCAGGAGACGCGGCCTCAGCCCGCACTGGCGCTTCACTCCACCTTTGTAATTTCTTCTTTGCAGTGAAAAATTGAAAAGCAAAACCGACATCAAGGATGTGTTTATATAACCGTCTTCTGTGAAAGAACGTTTCGCCTCGACATTCCATCCATTCTGCCACACATGACATTATGGTGCTGCCGGTGATGAGATTAAAAGCTAGTGAATTTTTTAAATAATGATTGAATTATTTTCACCTTTAATATGCTTCATTGTGACTTCAGCTTGACTTTAACAAGTTTACAAATACCAGAAGTTTTTCCTAGCAGAGACCTGATCCACCATCTCTATCCCTTTGCACTTTAGAGTTGAATGATGTATCAATCCAGAATCCTCATTGTATTTTGTTACCCTTATGAGAACGGAGAAGGTCCCAAGATAGAGATCAATTCAATTCAAATCCATTCAGGTGATACAATGAAACTCAATTAATGAAAGAAGATTAATGAATACAATCCTTATTGAAAAAAAACCTTTGAAAGGTCAGGTTGAGATGGCATTAACCCCTAGCCTAGTTAACCTCGAAAAGTCGAAGCCGTTGGGAGGGCTGGTAGTGTGTGTTTGGGGGGGGGGGAGTACCAAGCAAACATATGGAATTGTTGGTTATGCGAGGATCATTTAGGCATTTGATTTTGAATTTTAAGACCACATATTTGTTAAAATATGTAACTTTGCCTATACTACTATAGCCCATAGAAACGCATAGAATAACACATTCAGAAAAAAAGACAGTAAACAAATAGATCGTAAGGAATTAGGTTTAGAAGTGTCTGTCCTTCATCTATGAGATAAAAGAAAGCTTGGGAGATATTTTGCTTTTCTTGGACACATATTTCTACCTCCGTACTGCCATTGGTTTAAATGGGTTACCTTCGCACGAGTCCTGAGACACTTTTGTGTGTCATAGAGCAAAACAGAGAACACCAGTCTACCCTTTCCATAGAGTGGTGATAATAGTTTGTAGGCCAAACTGTTTGGACGCTAGACAGAAGTTGGCAAATCTTAGACGAGTCCCGTGACAATTGTGGGAGTCGTAGAGCAAAACGGAGACCAACATCGGGTTCACAATAAACTCAGCAAAAAAATAAATGTCCTCTCACTGTCAACTGCGTTTATTTTCAGCAAACTTAACATGTGTAAATATTTGTATGAACATAACAAGACTCAACTGAGACATAAACTGAACATGTTCCACAGACATGTGACTAACATAAATGGAACAATGTGTCCCTGAACAAAGGGGAGGGTCAAAATCAAAAGTCACCGTCAGTATATGGTGTGGCCACCAGCTGCATTAAGTACTGCAGTGCATCTCCTCCTCAGGGACTGCACCAGATTTGCCTGTTCTTGCTGTGAGATGTTACCCCACTCTTCTACCAAGGCACCTGCAAGTTCCCGGACATTTCTGAGGAAATGGCCCTAGACCTCACCCTCCGATCCAACAGGTCCCAGACGTGCTCAATGGGATTGAGATCTGGGCTCTTCGCTGGCCATGGCAGAACACTGACATTCCTGTCTTGAAGGAAATCACACACAGAATGAGCAGTAAGGCTGGTGGCGTTGTCATGCTGGAGGGTCATGTCAGGACGAGCCTGCAGGAAGGGTACCATATGAGGGAGGAGGATGTCTTCCCTGTAACGCACAGCATTGAGATTGCTTGCAATGACAACAAGCTCAGTCCAATGATGCTGTGACACACCGCCCCAGACCATGACGGACCCTCCACCACCAAATTGATCCCGCTCCAGAGTACATGCCTCGGTGTAACGCTCATTCCTTGACGATAAACGTGAATCCGACCATCACCCCCGGTGAGACAAAACCACGACTCGTCAGTGAAGAGCACATTTTGCCAGTCCTGTCTGGTCCAGCGACGCTGGTTTGTGCCCATAAGCGACATTGTTGCCGGTGATCTCTGATGAGGACCTGCCTTACAACAGGCCTACAAGCCCTCAGTCCAGCCTCTCTCAGCCTATTGCAGACAGTCTGAGCACTGATGGAGGGATTGTGCTTTCCTGGTGTAACTCGGGCAGTTGTTGCCATCCTGTACCTGTACCGCAAGTGTGATGTTCGGAAGTACCGATCCTGTGCAGGTGTTGTTACACTTGATCTGCCACTGCGAGGACGATCAGCTGTCCGTCCTGTCTCCCCGTAGCTCTGCCTTAGGCACCTCACAGTACGGACATAGCAATTTATTGCTGCAGTCCTCATGAATCTCCTTGCAGCATGCCTAAAGCACGTTCATGCACATGAGCAGGGACCCTGGGCATCTTTCTTTTGGTGGTTTTCAGAGTCAGTAGAACGGCCTCTTTCTAAAAACTATGTTTTCATAACTGTGACCTTAATTACCTACCGTCTGTAAGCTGTTAGTGTCTTAAAGACCGTTCCACAGGTGCATGTTCATTAATTGTTTTTGGTTCATTGAACAAGCATGGGAAACAGTGTTTAAACCCTTTACAATGAAGATTGTGAAGTTATTTTGATTTTTACTGATTATCTTTGAAAGACAGAGTCCTTAAAAAGGGACGTTTCTTTTTTTGCTGAGTTTAGTTTGTAGGCCAAACCTCTCCTTCCTCCAGGCTTCTCCTTCCCCCAGGCCTCTCCTTCTCCCATGCCTCTACTTCCTCCACTCCTCTCCTTCCTCCAGTCCTCTCCTTCCTCCAGTCCTCTCCTTCCTCTCCTTCCCCCAGGCCTCTCCTCCCCCCAGACCTCTCCTTCCTCCAGTCCTCTCCTTCCTCCAGTCCTCTCCTTCCTCCAGTCCTCTCCTTCCTCCAGACCTCTCCTTCCTCCAGTCCTCTCCTTCCTCCAGACCTCTCCTTCCTCCAGGCTTCTCCTTCCCCCAGGCCTCTCCTTCTCCCATGCCTCTACTTCCTCCACTCCTCTCCTTCACCCAGTCCTCTCCTTCCCACTGGCCTCTCCTTCCTCTCCTTCCCCCAGGCCTCTCCTCCCCCCAGACCTCTCCTTCCTCCAGTCCTCTCCTTCCTCCAGTCCTCTCCTTCCTCCAGTCCTCTCCTTCCTCCAGACCTCTCCTTCCTCCAGTCCTCTCCTTCCTCCAGACCTCTCCTTCCTCCAGTCCTCTCCTTCCTCCAGTCCTCTTCTTCCTCCAGTCCTCTCCTTCCTCCAGACCTCTCCTTCCTCCAGTCCTCTCCTTCCTCCAGACCTCTCCTTCCTCCAGTCCTCTCCTTCCTCCAGTCCTCTCCTTCCTCCAGTCCTCTTCTTCCTCCAGACCTCTCCTTCCTCCAGTCCTCTCCTTCCTCCAGACCTCTCCTTCCTCCAGTCCTCTCCTTCCTCCAGACCTCACCTTACTCCAGTCCTCTCCTTCCTCCAGTCCTCTCCTTCCTCCAGTCCTCTCCTTCCTCCAGTCCTCTCCTTCCTCCAGTCCTCTCCTTCCTCCAGTCCTCTTCTTCCTCCAGACCTCTCCTTCCTCCAGTCCTCTCCTTCCTCCAGTCCTCTCCTTCCTCCAGTCCTCTCCTTCCTCCAGACCTCTCCTTCCTCCAGTCCTCTCCTTCCTTCAGACCTCTCCTTCCTCCAGTCCTCTCCTTCCTCCAGTCCTCTCCTTCCTCCAGTCCTCTCCTTCCTCCAGACCTCTCATTCCTCCAGTCCTCTCCTTCCTCCAGTCCTCTCCTTCCTCCAGTCCTCTCCTTCCTCCAGACCTCTCCTTCCTCCAGTCCTCTCCTTCCTCCAGACCTCTCCTTCCTCCAGTCCTCTCCTTCCTCCAGTCCTCTCCTTCCTCCAGTCCTCTCCTTCCTCCAGTCCTCTCCTTCCTCCAGTCCTCTCTTTCCTCCAGACCTCTCCTTCCTCCAGTCCTCTCCTTCCTCCAGTCCTCTTCTTCCTCCAGTCCTCTCCTTCCTCCAGACCTCTCCTTCCTCCAGTCCTCTCCTTCCTCCAGACCTCTCCTTCCTCCAGTCCTCTCCTTCCTCCAGTCCTCTCCTTCCTCCAGACCTCTCCTTCCTCCAGTCCTCTCCTTCCTCCAGTCCTCTCCTTCCTCCAGTCCTCTTCTTCCTCCAGACCTCTCCTTCCTCCAGTCCTCTCCTTCCTCCAGACCTCTCCTTCCTCCAGTCCTCTCCTTCCTCCAGACCTCACCTTACTCCAGTCCTCTCCTTCCTCCAGTCCTCTCCTTCCTCCAGTCCTCTCCTTCCTCCAGTCCTCTCCTTCCTCCAGTCCTCTCCTTCCTCCAGTCCTCTTCTTCCTCCAGACCTCTCCTTCCTCCAGTCCTCTCCTTCCTCCAGTCCTCTCCTTCCTCCAGTCCTCTCCTTCCTCCAGACCTCTCCTTCCTCCAGTCCTCTCCTTCCTTCAGACCTCTCCTTCCTCCAGTCCTCTCCTTCCTCCAGTCCTCTCCTTCCTCCAGTCCTCTCCTTCCTCCAGACCTCTCATTCCTCCAGTCCTCTCCTTCCTCCAGTCCTCTCCTTCCTCCAGTCCTCTCCTTCCTCCAGACCTCTCCTTCCTCCAGTCCTCTCCTTCCTCCAGACCTCTCCTTCCTCCAGTCCTCTCCTTCCTCCAGTCCTCTCCTTCCTCCAGTCCTCTCCTTCCTCCAGTCCTCTCCCTCCTCCAGTCCTCTCTTTCCTCCAGACCTCTTCTTCCTCCAGACCTCTTCTTCCTCCAGACCTCTCCTTCCTCCAGACCTCTCCTTCCTCCAGACCTCTTCTTCCTCCAGACCTCTCCTTCCTCCAGACCTCTCCTTCCTCCAGACCTCTCCTTCCTCCAGACCTCTCCTTCCTCCAGACCTCTCCTTCCTCCAGTCCTCTCCTTCCACTCTCAGACCCCTTTGTTTCCTCTATTAACATTCCCAACATGACATGGATTTTAAGTTGACAGGTCACACTCGGAAGAGGGGCATATTTCCCCTCGAAAGGTCACATATTTGTCACATTCTTACCAGGTATGTATGGTTGATGTAGGTGAACCACAAGTCAACTTGAAACCACCAATGACTCACTGAGGTTTTAGTATTTGGTTTGGAAAGGTACACTGTTTTGGTTTTGACTGCGGACCTGTTATTCACACAGTAAACACTGGTGTGTTGAGCCAAGACAGTCACAATGCCATTAACATTCCAGTCATGACCCCAGTATTATGTCCACAGGGAAGGAAAGCATATTTACCTTTCACACCTTTTGAATGGTATGAGGAAAAGGAAAGAGGGAAAGGGGGAGTAAGAGTGGGAGGGGTTGAAATATGGCTCCATAATATAGCATAATATTGGGAAGCCTCCATATCTCCACATTTCACAATTGAAGTACCACAAAGTTGGCATTGAGGCATTCTCCTGAAATCGACAGTTATTTTTGCCCATGAACTGTACACTGCAGCGCCGAGATAGTTGGCGACAATGCGCAGTCATCCCCACAGATGGGAGAGACGCTGGAGCTTCACTATAGCAACACTTAATGTGTTGTGAAATCTTTTGTTAAATGTAATATAATGTTTTTAATTGTATGCAACTGCCTTAATTTGTTTAGAACCCTGGAAGAGTAGCTGCTGCCTTGGCAGGAGCAAATGGGGATCCGTAATAAATACCAAAACAAATAGCTCTGATATCACAATATGACAGATTTTTTGGGGGGGTATATTTGAACACAGATAAATCTGACATACCTCGAGCGGTTTCATAGACAATACCCGTGGCCCAATCTCCCATCTGGCACCACTGTCATATTCAACGTGAACTGGAGAGACAAAACATCACTTATCAAGACATGACCTTGGGATTCACTAGGCCGCTATCATGAATACTCACATTGTGTCCTCATGGCTTATCAAAAGCCTAGTAGTTCATTCTAAGCATAACTGTATGGTTAAGTCCTTTTTTCCTGAGATATTTCTATACATGGCTCTAATGCCAAAGAAAAAACACAAGAAGGAGGATGATGAAGTCAATGCTGTACTTTTTCTCTCCACTTGATGGTGCAGAGGATACGTATGGAGTCCTTGGCAGCTGACATTGGCCTTATGAGTAAGGAAACACACACAGACATACACACACACATAGACACATACACACAGACACATTGTTGTGGTTTAAATGTGATTCTTCACTTTTCTTCATCCGCCTACAGACGTGATACAGTATGCCCTACTGTAGGTCAATAAATTATGAATCCTATTTGACAGGCAAAAACATCATAGTGGAGTCGTAAGAACTCAGCTACTGTTGCATTGAAAATATGACAATTAATCAATCAAATGTATTTATATAGCCCTTCTTACATCAGCTGATGTCACAAAGTGCTGTACATAAACCCAGGCTAGAACCCCAAACAGCAAGCAATGCAGGTGTAGAAGCACGGTGGCTAGGAAAAACTACCTTGAAAGGCCAGAATCTAGGAAGAAACCTAGAGAGGAACCAGGCTATGAGCGGTGGCCAGTCCTCTTCTGGCTGTGCCGGGTGGAGATTATAACAGAACATGGCCAAGATGTTCAAATGTTCATAGATGACCAGCATGGTCAAATAATAATAATCACAGTGGTTGTCGAGGGTGCAACAGGTCAGCACCTCAGAAGTAAATGTCAGTTGGTTTTTCATAGCCGATCATTCAGAGTATCTCTACTGCTCCTGCTGTCTCTAGAGAGTTGATAACAGCAGGTCTGGGACAGGTAGCACGTCCGGTGAACAGGTCAGGGTTCCATAGCCGCAGGCAGAACAGTTGAAACTGGAGCAGCAGCATGGCCAGGTGGACTGGGGACAGCAAGGAGTCATCAGGCTAGGTAGTCCTGAGGCATGGTCCTAGGGCTCAGATCCTCAGAGAGAGCAAAAAAAAGAAAGAAAGAAAGAAAGAAAGAGAGAGAGAGAGAGAGAAAGAGAGAAAGAAAGAGAGGAAAAGAGAGAAAGAGAGAGAATTTGAGAGAGCATACTTAAATTCACACAGGACACCGGATAAGACAGGATAAGACAGGAGAAATACAGATATAACAGACCCTATAACTGACCCTAGCCCCCCGACACATAAACTACTGCAGCAGTACACTGTGGCCCCGTCCGACGATTTCCCCGGTCAGGGCCAAAAAGGCAGGATATAACCCCACCCACTTTGCCAAAGCACAGCCCCCACACCACTAGAGGGATATCTTCAACCACCAATTTACCATCCTGAGACAAGGCCGAGTACAGCCCACAAAGATCTCCGCCATGGCACGAACCCAAGGGGGGGGCGCCAACCCAGACAACCATGTCAACAATAGGGGTGTAAATCAAATAAGACAAACATACATTTTGCGCTGGTTGAGTTTTTTTCAGATGAGTCTTGTACTGGAGGAACAACTGAGCGATTTCTACTAGATGGACAAGCTGCAAAGGTAAAATTGTCTATATTGTAAAAATTCATTAAATTATTGGTCTTAATTTAAGATTAAATCAGTGTATTTGTCACTTGCGCCAAATACAACAGGTGTAGGTAGACCTTAAAGTGAAATGCTTACTTACAGGCTCTAACTAATAGTGCAAAAAAGGTATTAGGTGAACAATAGGTAGGTAAAGAAATACAACAACAGTAAAAAGACAGGCTATAAAAGTAGAGAGGCTATAAAAGTAGCGAGGCTACATACAGACACCGGTTAGTCAGGCTGATTGAGGTAGTACGTACATGTAGATATGGTTAAAGTGACTATGTATATATGATGAGCAGAGAGTAGCAGTAGCGTAAAAGAGGGGGTGGTGGGTGGTGGGACACAATGCAGATAGCCCGGTTAGCCAATGTGCGGGAGCACTGGTTGGCTGGTCGGCCAAATTGAGGTAGTATGTACATGAATGTAGTTAAAGTGACTATGCATATATGATAAACAGAGAGTAGCAGCAGCGAAAAAGAGAGGGATTGGGGGGGGGGGGGATTTAGGGTTAAGGTTAGGGTAAGGTTTAACCTTTTACTGCAGTGGGTTAAATCAGGATCACACTGAGTGTTTATTGGTAGTCTTCAGCAACTCTACTTTGAAACCAAAGTATACACCTCATACACATGGTTATGGGCTTAAAAAAAAGAAGATACATGTAACATGTCAGATATAGAGTTGAAATGTATTCAACTTTGAGTTTACATCCCAATATTACACTTTATATAAATCACAGAAGACTGAAATATAACAAAACTGTTTGACATAGAAACACTGGATTTCCGTTGTTACAAAACATAAAAGGATTTATGAATTGTGAAATTATGAAAAATATGAATAACATTTCACCCATGAGGCTATATAGCTACAATCCGATTTGATGACTTTGAGGCTGTGCCAGCTAGTGACCACTCTGAAGAGTCTCCAGATCAAGATTCATGACAAAAGACGCTAACATGCCTATTTCGCGGCCAACCAATAAAATAATAGAGCGATGTAAATCATCTTTATGTTAAAGAGAGTAAACACGTTATTCAAATAAGGACTTCATTTCGATTAACATATGTTTATTTGCATATGGGCTTATAGATAAGAGTGGGAAACACATTGACAACACATCTATAATAAAACCTAATTGTCCATATCATGTTTATTCTCTATAAATCATATTCAACCACGGCTATCTGCTACATTGTAAATGGGAAAATAAATCCATTCATCAAAGACACAACAGCCTAAGAGAGTAACAATTACTGATCAACACGTACAGTGTGCTAACTCAAGGATCCTTTGGATATGATATAAACCTCATTTAATTCCCCTTATTGACAGTAAATAGCTGCTAGCTCCTATGTGGCTCCCTGGCACCAGGAGACAAACTCCCATGCCCTGTCTCCTATGTACCCTAGGCCTGTCCCCTAGAACCTATCCCCTAGCCCCAAGACATATCCCCTTGCCATATCCTCTAGCCCCTAGATCTAGTCCCTAAATCGTAGCCCCTAGTCCCTAGCCCTGTGCCCGTAGCCCCAATGACGTGGATGTCGATTAAGGCAGCTCCCCGCACCTCTCTGATTCAGAGGGGTTGAGTTAAATACGGAAGACACGTTTTGGTTGTATGTATTCAGTTGTGCAACTGACTATGTATCTCCTTTCCCTTTCCTTTTCGCTGGCCCCTGACTGTAGTGTTGTAGTGCTGTTTCCAGACTGTCCTGGTACTTTCCGGCCCGTCCTCTCCCTGTCCAAGGGTCGGCTGCTTGCCTGTGTGACCTGCCCTGCCCCGTGTGGTGAGCTGTGTTGGCTGCAGCATTCATCTCCAGACCTCTGCAGTACAGAACACTACATTACAGGGTAGGAGAGAGCAAAGACAAACCCTCGTTATATAGCCAAATATCTGGCCCTGAGGCCAGATCAAGCAATGCAGGACGAGTACAAAATAGTTTTTTGTGATGATCTGCAATATCACCACAGTTGCTAGTGCAGACACTAATGATGCATTGAGTGAGTAAGACAAGTGATCCTCCTCCTCCTCACCATCCACATCATCATCATTCTAATAATTATCATACATGATAACCACTGTCACCATGATCATCATCAATGCAGTGAGCCAGCATTTTCATAGACGGGTCAGTGAACATAAAACCAGTCATTTGGTAGTGACCAGTAACATTACTTTCAGCTGATCATTATTACACAATGTTCTGTCTTTGTACCCAGGGAAGATATGGATCACACAGCAGAGCAGCTCCCACCATGTCTCAAGTATCATTGTCCCTATGGGGATGACGTCACCGACCATAGGAGTCAGAAATGAAGCACTGACTATTGCACTTCATATGGAGCCACATCGATATCATTACGGTGCCTTTAGTCAAAATAACCTCCATCATGATACAATGTCTTCCTTTAAGGTTTAGGACACAAAGCTGTGACAGAGATATTTGGTATTTGTTATTTTATTAGGATCCCCATTAGCCGTTGCAAAAGCAGCAGTTACTCTTCCTGGGGTCCAACACAAAACATGAAACATAATACAGAATGACATAATACAGAATGACATAATACAGAATGACATAATACAGAATGACATAATACAGAATGACATAATACAGAATGACATAATACAGAACATCATTAGACAAGAACAGCTCAAGGACAGAACTACATGTTTAAAAGGCACCACGTAGCCTCCATCTCAATACATACAGTCAAACTAAATAGGTCAAATAGGGGAGAGGTGTTGTGCCGTGAGGTGTTGCTTAATCTGGTTTTTGAAAAAGGTTTATTGTTTATTTGAGTAATATGAGATGGAAGGAAGTTCCATGCAATAAGGGCTCTATATAATACTGTACATTTTCTTGAATTTGTTCTGGATTCGGGGACTATGAAAATACCATTGGTGGCATGTCTGGTAGGATAAGTGTCTGTGTCAGAGCTGTGTGTAAGTTGACTATGCAAACAATTTGGGAATTTCAACACATGAATGTTTCTTGTAAAAATAAGACTTGATTCACTCAGTCTCTCCTAAACCAAGAGAGACTGTCAGGCATAGTATTTATATCAGCTCTCTGATTACAATGAAGAGCAAAACATGCCGCTCTGTTTTCTGCCAGCTGCAGCTTAACTAGGCCTTCCCTTGCCTCACTGGACCACACGACTGGACAATAATCAAAATTAGACAAAAATAGACCCTACAGGACTTGCTTTGTAGAGTGTGGTGTCAAAAAAGCAGAGCATCTCTTTATTACAGACAGACCTCTCCCCATCTTTACAACCACTAAATCTATATGTTTTGACCATTACAGTTTACAATCTAAGGTAATGCTAAGTAATTTAGTCTCCTCAACTTGTTCAATAGCCACACCATTCATATAAATATGAAGTCTCCCATCCCTGGTTAGTTCTTGGGTGTCCGGTATCAGATTGTCGTGGGAACTACCATCAACTTGAATTACACCATACCCTTCTTTGTGCGCTAAGTTACTTCTTATCTTATATCTGTAATGATTGTATATTAGTCCATCATGTATCAGCACTGGACAGTATGATATCAAATTTGTGTGTGTGTACTCGTGTGCGTATGTGTGTGTATGCGTACGTGTATGTACTCGTGCGTGTGCATCTGTGTGTGTGCACATGTGAGTGTGCATGTGTGTACCTCCTGTGTGTGCTCACACCTGTACTCTCAGAGATGATGTTATCAGATCCTAACACCTGCTCCACAGGGTAAGGTCACCCACCGCAGCAGAAAGGACTCTATTCATAGGACTGGCAGATATTACAGACTACAGTTGTGTGTGCAAATACAATGAGGAAATGTGTTATTTTCCCCCAGGTGGTTGATACACAGCTCACGTCACAGAACATCCAGTATCTCACACTAGCGTGACGGTCCTGTCGGAGACGACCCAGTCAGAAGTGAGATGTGTTTAGAGAGCGAGTGTTATGTGTTGCTATGGAGCTGTGGTTGGTGTATCCAAGATGGCAGGTGTAGGAGTAACTTACTGAGTGACCCAGGTCGGTGAAATTATCCCAATCTGCGAGTAACATAATTACCACAAGAGTGGACTGGTGCTGAATGAAAAGATAATATAGTTTGAATCCTGCACCAAGCTGTGAGTGAGACAACACTGTTGTCTGGTTTAACATGTGCAATATGAGTGGAGCTGAGAAAGACATCATGATGATGATTTAGTGATGTTTGCAGAAGACACTCCCATCCCCATCCTTAATGACAGAAAAACCTTTTGATTGAAACCAATTCCAACACTTCCAGCCTTAACACAGTCACCACTAGAACATTTCACCAAAAGGAAGATATTTTAGGCATTTGGGAGCCTTTTGTGATGTTTTCTTCCTGTTTCTCTCTCTCTCTCTTTCCTTTTGTTTCTTTCTCCCTCTCTCTCTTTTTTTTGTGTTTGTAAATAATCTCTTCCCCTCTAGGCCTGTTTATGATCATGTTGATGGGAAAGAAAGAAATCATCCTGAATGGCACATTAATTTCCTCCCCCTTGCCCCCTCTACCCCCTCCTTGGGCCTAATGAAACCCCCTGAGCTCCGCCAGGAGACCCGAGGAACCACACTGGCAACCCATCACCGCTGAGTAAACATGTTTACCTTGGAGCACTGAACTAATGGACTGTTTCCAGACACAGGAGCAGGGACTAGACAGCGGGGGGGAGGGGGGAGGGGGGTAGCTCAGACTAATGAAGACTCCTTCAACTCCATCGTTACTTCTCTTCTTTTCTCATTCTGTTCTTCCCTGATAGCAACCTGCTAGTGTTGTCTTGAGCCAAGATACTGATACGGTGTGGTGCATAGTGACAGGAGTAGAGTCAAATACTCTTTCTGTGGGACTGTGCTTCTGTGTCTGGCTATGTTAGTCGTGTTAAAAGCACAGCTCCTTTTTAAAAGTAGCCACCTGCCATGTCCTTATCCTCACGACACAAACTTTTGAATGTCAAACGATTATCAGGCACTTGTTGGAGGAATTTGCCAATGGGTCCAAAACTGGAGAAGTGGAGCTGTCAAATGATGCTTCCCCAGTCTGCAACAGCTCTGTAAAGGTCGACTGCTAACCGGGATGTCTGCTGTCAAACACAAGCCAACGTGTCCCTCAAGTGTCTATCTGGAGCTGTCTGATTGGGAGGCCTGTTCAGTCTGTCTGCCTGGTGGGTCGGAATGTTTATGTGACACTGATTCTGACCACACCGTCGAAAACTAAAAAGGCATTGTAATTTATACATTGATAAGAGCTATTGATAAGACCTAGGTAAATGAGTCATATGTTTGGATAAGGGGATTTAAAGCATTAATGACAATTGTTTTGAAGACAAATGTGAAACCAGTTAGCAAACACAAAATCATGTCAACATGACAAGTACAGTATTTTCCCCTCTTTTCCACAGTGAAGCTTACATACTGTAGCTGTGTCATTATTCCACATTTTTATTATAGGCCTTTGGCTTCATCATTCGGGGGGGGGGGGGGGGGGGGTGAAAATTAGAGACCCAAGCCGAGGCTGTGGCTTATGGAAGCCTGTGCACACTGACAGTAACGATGAACCTACTGAGATGAGTGCACTCTAGAACGTTTGAATTATCTGAACTTGTCACGCCCTGGCCTAAGTATTTTGTGTTTTTCTTCATGTATTGGGTCAGGCCAGGGTGTGGCATGGGGTTTTTGTATTGTGGTGTGTTTTGTCTTGGGGTTTTGGAGTGTATGTATTGTGGATTGTAGCTAGTGGGGTTATCTAGCAAAGTCTATGGCTGTCTGGAGTGGTTCTCAATCAGAGGCAGGTGTTTATCGTTGTCTCTGATTGGGAACCATATTTAGGCAGCCATATTCTTTGAGTTTGCCGTGGGTGATTGTCCTTAGTGTCTTTGTTCCTGTCGCTATGTTAGTTGACACCAGTATAGGCTGTTTCGGTTTTCGTTACGTTTATTGTTTTGTTTTGTAGTGTTTGTGTTTATTCGTGTTACGTTTGTTTGATTAAACATGGATCGCAATCTACACGCTGCAGTTTGGTCCGACTCTCCTTCACCACACCTAGAAAGCCGTAACAGAACGTTTCATATATACAGTACCAGTCAAGGGTTTTTCTTTATTTTGACTATTTTCTAGATTGAAGAATAATATTGAAGACATCAAAACTATTAAACAACACATATGGAATTATTTAGTAACCAAAAAAGTGTTAAACAAATCAAAATGTATGTTATATTTTAGATTCTTCACAGTAGACACCCTTTGCCTTGATGACAGCTTTGCACACTCTTGACATTCTCTCAACCAGCTTCATGAGGTAGTTACCTGGAATACATTTCAATTAGCAGGTGTGCCTAGTTAAACGTTAATTTGTAGAATTTCTTTCCTTCTTATTGCGTTCCAGCCAATCAGTTGTGTTGTGACAAGGTAGGGTTGGTATACAGAAGATAGCCCTATTTGGTAAAACACCAAGTCCATATTATGGCAAGAACAGCTCAAATAATCAAAGAGAAACCACAGTCCAACATTACTTTGACGTGAAGGTCAGTCAAACAGGAAACTTTCAAGAATATTCCAAATGTCTTCAAGTGCAGTCGCAAAAAACATCAAGCGCTATGATGATACTGGCTCTCATGAGGACCGCCACAGGAAAGGAAGACCCAGGGTTACCTCTGCTGCAGAGGATGAGTTCATTAGAGTTACCAGCCTCAGAAATTGCAGCCCAAATAAATGCTTCACAGAGCTCAAGTAACAGACACATCTCAACATCAACTGTTCAGAATAGACTGCGTGAATCAGGCCTTTATGGTCGAATTGCTGGAAAGAAACCCCTACTAGAGGACACCAATAAGAAGAACAGATTTGATTGGGCCAAGAATCACGAGGAATGGACATTAGACCGGTGGAAATCTGTCCTTTGGTCTGATGAGTACAAATTATTAGTTCCAACAGCCATGTAGTTAGGTGGAATTTGACTTTTCCCCCTCTCTCTCCCTGTGGTCCCTGTGGTCTAGAACTGGAAAGCTGCAAAAATGGGGTAACTTGACTTGTCTATGACTAGGGTGGCTGGAATGACCGCCTGGTATAGAGGTCCTTGTCTTTGGGCACTTCTAGCTGTGCTTTGTTGTCAGTCAAAGAGCAATTGAGAAATCTGTGAATTTGGACAGTTTCTTTGTTTTATTGAAGTGTACGGACAAATTTAGATCAAAAGTACTATCGGTTTTGAGTCAGGAAATTGGTACTGTCCCACCTAAAACGGTTGCGATTATTGTATATCATTGTTTGATGTGGCTGACAGTGGAGATGGGTCACAACTGCGCATGTGCAATCCACTGGGGCAAACTTTGTGACCTCAATGCCTTTATTTGGAGCTTGTCACAGATGCAAGTTTTATTGGGGGGGAAAGGAGCTTGTGCAAAAGTTAGTTCTGAAAAGTGTAAATCCAAATAGATGCTAGCAAGAGCAAGCTGGTGTTGGGTCTCTGGCTGCACTTTATTATAAAAAATCTAGGGAAAAGGCACAACAATTCACTGTTTCCCTTTGAAAGATACAGAGATATACAGGCTAGTAGCTGTAACAGGAAATACGATGCAAACACTCCTACAGACAATCTTGCAAATCTGCATGTAAGCACTTTATCGACGATGACAATGAAAGAGATATACAATCAGAAATAGTGGGAACTCAGACACAGCTGTTCATTCTGTGATCCCATGGGCTGGATCTGGTGCCATGCTAAAATACGTTGGTGCTTTGGAGAAGGGAACCCGTCAAAGCAAGCGTGCAGAGTTGTGTAGTCTAACCATTGCAGTTCGATTTGATCTTATTGTGCTGTAGCCTAGGCTCTCTACCGGTTAGCATATGTTTAGGAGATAATAGACAGTAATTGTGTCACCTTATCAAATCAAATTGTATTAGTCACATGCGCCGAATACAAGAGGTCACTTTACTGTGAAATGCTTACTTACGAGCCCCCAATCAACAGTGAAGTTTTAAAAAATACAGTAAGAATAAGAGATAAAAGTAACAATTAAAGAGCAGCAGTAAAAAATAACAATATATACAGGTGGGTTCCCGGGACAGTGTCAATGTGCGGGGAAACCGGGTTAGTTGAGGTAGTATGTACATGTAAGTAGAGTTAATTTAAAGTGACTATGCATAGATGACAACATGGCAGTGGTGTGGAGAGGGGAGGGGGGGGCAATGCAAATAGTCTGGGTAGCAATTTGAATAGATGTTCAAGAGTCTTATGGCTTGGGGGTGGAAGCTGTTTAGATGCCTCTTGGACCTAGAATTGGCGGTCCGGTACCGCTTGCCGTGTGGTAGCAGAGAGAACAGTCTATGACTAGGGTGGCTGGAATGACCGCCTGGTATAGAGGTCCTGGATGGCAGGAAGCTTTGCCCCAGTGATGTACTGGGCCGTTCGCACTACCATCTGTAGTGCCTTGCGATCGGAGGCCGAGCAGTTGCCATACCAGGCAGAAATGCTCTTGATGGTGCAGCTGTAGAACCTTTTGAGGATCTGAGGACCCATGCCAAATCTTTTCAGTCTCCTGAGGGGGAATAGGTTTTGTCGTGCCCGCTTCACAACTGTCATGGTGTGCTTGGACCATGTTAGTTTGTTGGTGATGTGGACACCAAGGAACTTGAAGATCTCAACCTGCTCCACTGCAGCCCCGTCGATGAGAATGGGGACGTGTAGTCCACAATCATCTCCTTTGTCTTGATCACGTTGAGGGAGAGGTTGTTGTCCAGGCACCACAAGGCCAGGTCTCTGACCTCCTCCCTATAGGCTGTCTCATTGTTGTTGGTGATCATGCCTAGCACTGTTGTGTCAAATTTAATGATGGTGTTGGAGTCGTGCCTGGCTGTGCAGTCATGAGTGAACTGGGAGTACAGGAGGGGGCTGAGCATGCAACCCTGAGGTGCCCCTGTGTTGAGGATCAGCATGGCGGATATGTTGTTACCTACTCTTTACCACCTGGGGGCGGCCTGTCAGGAAGTCCAGGATCCAGTTGCAGAGGGAGGTGTTTAACCCCAGAGTCCTTAGCTTATTGATGAGCTTTGAGGGCACTATGGTGTTGAATGCTGAGCTGTAGTCAATTAATAGAATTCTATGAATAGAACACATAGGTGTTCCTTTTGTCCAGGTGGGAAAGGGCAGTGTGGAGTGCAATAGATAATCTGTGGATCTGTTGGGGTGGTATGCAAATTGGAGTGGGTCTAGGGTTTCTGGGATGATGGTGTTGTTGTGAGCCATGACCAGCCTTTCAAAGCACTTCATGGCTATAGATGTGCGTGCTACAGGTCGGTAGTCATTTAGGCAGGTTACCTTAGTGTTCTTGGGCACAGGCGCTATGGTGGTCTGCTTAAAACATGTTGGTATTACAGACTCGGACAGAGAGAGGTTGAAAATGTCAGATTATGCTCGCAGTACACGTCCTGGTAATCCGTCTGGCCCTGCGGCCTTTTGAATGTTGACCTGTCTAAATGTCTTACTCACATCGGCTGAGGAGAGTGTGATCCCACAGTCTTCTGGTACAGCTGGTGCTCTCATACATGTTTCAGTGTTATTTGCCTCGAAGGGAGCATAAAAGTAGTTTAATACATAGACCGCCGCCCCTTGTTTTACCAGACGCCGCTGTTCTATCCTGCCGGTACATCATATAACCAGCCAGCTGTATGTTGATATTGTCGTAGTTCAGCCACGACATCGTGAAGCATAAGACTTTATAGCTTTTAATGTCCCGTTGGTAGTTTAATCTTCCCAGTAACTCATCCATTTTATTATCCAAAGATTGCATGTTTGCTAGCAGAATTGAGAGGAGTGGGGGTTTATTCGATCGCGTTGGGCCGGTTTCCGAGGGAGCCATATATCCTCTGTCTCAGGCTCATCAGAGACGTGAAAGAAGAAAAACGATTCTGCTAGTCCGTAGTGATTAATAGCAGTCCTGATGTCTAGAAGTTATTTTCGGTTAAAAGAGACGGTAGCGGCAGCATTATGTACAAAAAGGGGTAAAAAAAATCTGATAAACTAACAAAAAAACACAGTCGGTTGGGGGCGCGTAAAACGTCTGCCTTCTGCTCCGGCGCCATTACATTGTAATATACAGTATTTGTGTCATTTTACATTGCAGAATAGACAGAATAAAAATTAAAGGTGTTGTTGCATTGTATTACTTAGGATCGGGCCTACTCACTTTTTTTCATAATCATAATCTCGAATGTCTGTTGGCTTGCCATGGTTTATTTGCATGAAAAGGTTTCATGCTTTTAACAACTGTATAGCCTTGCGTGAAATGCATGGCCCAAGGAACCACCTGGGGTAGGCCTATTTGGTTGCATGTAGTCTGGTCTATTGTACATTCGTAACCCCCCCAGTCGATAGTGTCTATGACTATCCTAACAACAAAATTACATTTATTACAGATTATAAGCATATCGGGTCCCTTCAGTAGTTTTCTTCATCACTCACACGTATTTCGTCTTCAGACATGTTTGTAGGTTGTTGTTTACTTCGTATAACTAATCTGTAACACTGGTCTAGTGTCTTCACTTCTCCCCTCGAAAAGAAATTGCATCTGTGATTGTGAATAAGGGCCTTACGTCCATTTTTTTGCCGAGCGTTACAGAGTAGTTATTGGCGAATTGTGGACAAATTCTTAGTTTTATTGAAAGCGCATTATTTTATGTGGCCGACTGGTATACCTATTTCTGCTGATGTTGCAGTAGGTCACATAAATTAACGATACAAAATAATTGCAATAGTTTTACAACTAAAAGGACACATTTGCTGACTCAAAACCTCAATTGGCCATAAGCTTTCAATAAAACAAAGAATTTGTCCACAATTCTGGGATTTCTCAATAGCTCTTGGTGTAACAATGTAGCAGAGCTAGCAATATATAACGAACTGTCACGAGTTACGTGACCCATTTTTTGCAGCTTTCCAATTCTAGACTGCAGGGAGAGAGAGGTGGAGAAGTAAAACTCGACCTAACTATACCAAACAAAAATATAAACACAACATGTAAAGTGTTGGTCCCATGTTTCATGAGCTGAAATAAAATATCCCAGAAATGTTCCATACAGACAAAACCTTATTTCTTAAAAGGTTCATGCACACATTTTTTACATCCCTGTCAGTGAGCATTTCTCCTTTGTCAAAATAATCCATCTACCTGACAGGCGTGGCATATCAATAAGCTGATTAAACAGCATGATCATTACACCGGTGCACCTTGTGCAATTTAAGGTCACTCCAAAATGTGCCGTTTTGTCACACAACACAATGCCATGCAATTGGGATGCTGACTGCAGGAATGTCCACCAGAACTGTTGCCTGAGAATTGAATATCAATTTCTCTTCCATAAGCCGCCTCCAACGTCTCACAACCACAGACTATGTGTATGGCTTCATGTGGGCGGACACAATTGCATCTTATTGATGGCAATTTGAATTCACAGAGATTCCGTGACGAGATCCTGAGGCCCATTGTCATGCCATTCATCCCATTGTCGTGCCAATAATGCACGGCTCCATGTCACAAGGATCTGTACACAAATCCTGGGAGCTGAAAATGTCCCAGTTCTTCCATGGCCTCCATACTCAGCAGACATGTCACCCATTGAGCATGTTTGGGATGCTCTGGATTGACGTGTAAAACAGCGTGTTTCAGTTCCCACCAATATCAAGCAACTTTGCACAGCCATTGAAGAGGAGTGCGACAATATTTGACAGGCTATAATCAACAGCCTGATCAACTCAATGCGAAGGAGATGTCGCGCGGTATGACACAAAACAGTTGCATATTTGCATATCTGTATTCCCAGTCATGTGAAATCCATAGATTAGGGCCTAATTTATTTATTTAAATTGACCGATTTCCTTATGAACTGTTGCTCAGTAAAATCTTTGAAATTGTTGCATGTTGCTTTTATATTTTTGTTCAGCACAGTTCCAATGTATGAAACCACCTGGGATAGTTTGGATTTTAGGTTAACCTAACTTTTAAGGTTGCTACAATATTAATTACATCTCTTTATTGACACATGCTCTTATGTGAGCTTTTATAAAGACTGAACTGGCAGCAGACATGCTCAAACTTCAAACTAGGGCAATTCTTCCACTAAACGAACCAAAAGCCACGCCCCCACTAACCCACGCTTCCTATGATTTTTCCTTTATATTAAAATATTGGGAGCAAAAATGAACCACTATGTTAGATTATCCATACATGTACCCTAAAAGAAAGGTACAGAACAGTACCATGTGAGATTATACAGTATATGTACATCTGAAGGTACAATGCATTCGGAAAAAATTCAGACCCCTTGACTTTCTCCACATTGTGTTACGTTACAGCCTTATTCTAAAATGGATTAAATTACTGGATGGATCAAACTACACACAATACCCCATAATAACAAAACTAAAGCAGATTTTAAAAAGCTAAACAGAAATACCTTACTTACATAAGTATTCAGACCCTTTGCTTTGACACTTGAAATTGAGCTCAGATGCATCCTGTTTCCATTGATCATCCTAGAGATGATTCTACAACTTAATTGGAGTCCACCAGTGGCAAATTCAATTGACTGGATATGATTTATAAGGCACACACCTGTCTATATAAAGTCCCACAGTTGACAGTGCATGTCAGATCAAAAACCAAGCAAAGAGGTCGATGGATTTGTCCATAGAGTTCTGAGACAGGATTGTGTCGAGGCACAGATCTGGGGAAGGGTACCAAAATAATTATGCAGCATTGAAGGTCCCCAAGAACACAATGGCCTCCATCCTTCAAGAACCAGATGGCCACTCTGACAGAGCTCCAGAGTTCCTGTGAGGAGATGGGAGAACCTTCCAGAAGGACAACCATCTCTGCAGCACTCCACCAATCAGGCCTTTATGATAGAGTGGCAAGACAAAAGCCACTCCTTAGTAAAAGGCACATGACAGCCCGCTTGGAATTTGGGCAAAGACACCTAAAGGACTCTCAGACCATGAGAAACAACATTCTCTGGTCAGATAAAACCAAGACTGAACTCTTTGGCTTGAATGCCAAGCGTCACGTCTGGAGGAAACCTGGCACCATTACTATGGTGAAGCATGGTGGTGGCAGCATCATGCTGTGGGGGTGTTTTTCAGGAACAGGGACTAGGAGAAGAGTCAGAATCAAGGGAAGGATTAACGGAGAAAAGTACAGAGAGATCCTTGATGAAAACCTGCTCTGGAGTGTTCAGAACCTTACACGGGACAAAGGCTCACCTTCCAACAGAACAATGACCCTAAGCACACAGCCAAGACAATGCAGGAGAGGCTTCAGGACAAGTCTCTGAATGTCCTTATGTGGCCAGCCAGAGTGTGGACGTAAACCAAATTGAAACAAGCAAGATGCACAAGACATTCTCCAAACACCCGACAGGGCCAACATCCCCGTTATTTGCAAGAGGAAGCGACGCAGGTACAAAGGACAAAGAGCCGGATGCCTGGTCAGGACCCGGAAGAGGCGAGTGGCGAAGCTGCTGTTACCGTCAATACTACTCGCCAACGTGGAGTCATTGGACAATAAACTAGACGAGGTACGATCACGAACATTCTACCAACAGGACATCAAAAACTGCAATATCCTATGTTTCACGGAATCGTGGATATTCAGCTAGCAGGATATACGCTGTACCGGCAAGATAGAACAGCACACAACAGTAAGATGAGATGAGGGGGGGGGGGGGGGGGGTCTGACAGTCGTGAAGAGGGCACGACAAAGAGTTTTGGCATGGGTTCTACAGCTGCAACATCGAGAGCATCCTGGTTGCATCACTGTCTGGTATGGCAATTGCTCGGACTCTGACCGCAAGGCACTACAGAGGGTAGTGTGTAGGGCCCAGTACATCACTAGGGCTAAGCTGCCTGCCATTCAGGACCTCTACACCAGGCGGTGTCAGAGGCAGGCCCTAAAAATTGTCACAGACTCCAGCCACCCCAGTCATAGACTGTTTTCTCTACTACCTCATGGCAAGCGGTGCCGGAGTGCCAAGTCTAGAACAAAATGGCTTCTCAGCAGTTTTTAACCCCAAGCCATAAGACTCCTGAACAGGTCATCAAATGGCTACCCGGACTTTTTGCATTGTTTGCCCCACCCAAACCCCTCTTTTTACGCTGCTGCTACTCTCTGTTTATCATATATTACTACTTGTTCTATTCACTGCTTTAGCACACTCTGCCAACCCGGATGTTCTAGCTGTGTCTGAATCCTGGCTTAGGAAGACCACCAAAAATTCTGAAGTTTTAATTCCAAACTACAACATTTTCAGACAAGATAGAACTGCCAAAGGGGGCGGTGTTGCAATCTACTGCAAAGATAGCCTGCAGAGTTCTGTCCTACTATCCAGGTCTGTACCCAAACAATTTGAACTTCTACTTTTAAAAATCCACCTCTCTAAAAACAAGTCTCTCACCGTTGCCGCCTGCTATAGACCACCCTCTGCCCCCAGCTGTGCTCTGGACACCATATGTGAACTGATTGCCCCCCATCTATCTTCAGAGTTCGTGCTGCTAGGCGACCTAAACTGGAACATGCTTAACACCCCAGCCATCCTACAATCTAAACTTGATGCCCTCAATCTCACACAAATAATCAATGAACCTACCAGGTACCTCCCCAAAACCTTAAACACGGGCACCCTCATAGATATCATCCTAACCAACTTCCCCTCTAAATACACCTCTGCTGTCTTCAACCAAGATCTCAGCGATCACTGCCTCATTGCCTGCATCCGTAATGGGTCAGCGGTCAAACGACCTCCACTCATCACTGTAAAACGCTCCCTGAAACACTTCTGCGAGCAGGCCTTTCTAATCGACCTGGCCGGGGTATCCTGGAAGGATATTGATCTCATCCCGTCAGTAGAGGATGCCTGGATATTTTTTTTAAATGCCTTCCTAACCATCTTAAATAAACATGCCCCATTCAAGAAATTTAGAACCAGGAACAGATATAGCCCTTGGTTCTCCCCAGACCTGACTGCCCTTAACCAACACAAAAACATCCTATGGCGTTCTGCATTAGCATCGAACAGCCCCCGTGATATGCAGCTGTTCAGGGAAGCTAGAAATCATTATACACAGGCAGTTAGAAAAGCCAAGGCTAGCTTTTTCAAGCAGAAATTTGCTTCCTGCAACACTAACTCAAAAAAGTTCTGGGACACTGTAAAGTCCATGGAGAATAAGAACACCTCCTCCCAGCTGCCCACTGCACTGAAGATAGGAAACACTGTCACCACTGATAAATCCACCATAATTGAGAATTTCAATAAGCATTTTTCTACGGCTGGCCATGCTTTCCACCTGGCTACTCCTACCCCGGACAACAGCACTGCACCCCCAACAGCAACTCGCCCAAGCCTTCCCCATTTCTCCTTCTCCCAAATCCATTCAGCTGATGTTCTGAAAGAGCTGCAAAATCTGGACCCCTACAAATCAGCCGGGCTAGACAATCTGGACCCTTTCTTTCTAAAATTATCTGCCGAAATTGTTGCCACCCCTATTACTAGCCTGTTCAACCTCTCTTTCGTGTCGTCTGAGATTCCCAAAGATTGGAAAGCAGCTGCGGTCATCCCCCTCTTCAAAGGGGGGGACACTCTTGACCCAAACTGCTACAGACCTATATCTATCCTACCGTGCCTTTCTAAGGTCTTCGAAAGCCAAGTCAACAAACAGATTACCGACCATTTCGAATCTCACCATACCTTCTCTGCTATGCAATCTGGTTTCAGAGCTGGTCATGGGTGCACCTCAGCCACGCTCAAGGTCCTAAACGATATCTTAACCGCCATCGATAAGAAACATTACTGTGCAGCCGTATTCATTGATCTGGCCAAGGCTTTCGACTCTGTCAATCACCATATCCTCATCGGCAGACTCGACAGCCTTGGTTTCTCAAATGATTGCCTCGCCTGGTTCACCAACTACTTCTCTGATAGAGTTCAGTGTGTCAAGTCGGAGGGTCTGCTGTCCGGACCTCTGGCAGTCTCTATGGGGGTGCCACAGGGTTCAATTCTTGGACCGACTCTCTTCTCTGTATACATCAATGAGGTCGCTCTTGCTGCTGGTGAGTCCCTGATCCACCTCTACGCAGACGACACCATTCTGTATACTTCCGGCCCTTCTTTGGACACTGTGTTAACAACCCTCCAGGCAAGCTTCAATGCCATACAACTCTCCTTCCGTGGCCTCCAATTGCTCTTAAATACAAGTAAAACTAAATGCATGCTCTTCAACCGATCGCTACCTGCACCTACCCGCCTGTCCAACATCACTACTCTGGACGGCTCTGACTTAGAATACGTGGACAACTACAAATACTTAGGTGTCTGGTTAGACTGTAAACTCTCCTTCCAGACCCATATCAAACATCTCCAATCCAAAGTTAAATCTAGAATTGGCTTCCTATTTCGCAACAAAGCATCCTTCACTCATGCTGCCAAACATACCCTTGTAAAACTGACCATCCTACCAATCCTCGACTTTGGCGATGTCATTTACAAAATAGCCTCCAATACCCTACTCAACAAATTGGATGCAGTCTATCACAGTGCAATCCGCTTTATCACCAAAGCCCCATATACTACCCACCATTGCGACCTGTACGCTCTCGTTGGCTGGCCCTCGCTTCATACTCGTCGCCAAACCCACTGGCTCCATGTCATCTACAAGACCCTGCTAGGTAAAGTCCCCCCTTATCTCAGCTCGCTGGTCACCATAGCATCTCCCACCTGTAGCACACGCTCCAGCAGGTATATCTCTCTAGTCACCCCCAAGACCAATTCTTTCTTTGGCCGCCTCTCCTTCCAGTTCTCTGCTGCCAATGACTGGAACGAACTACAAAAATCTCTGAAACTGGAAACACTTATCTCCCTCACTAGCTTTAAGCACCAACTGTCAGAGCAGCTCACAGATTACTGCACCTGTACATAGTCCACCTAAAATTTAGCCCAAACAACTACCTCTTTCCCAACTGTATTTAATTTTTATTTATTTATTTATTTTGCTCCTTTGCACCCCATTATTTTTTTATTTCTACTTTGCACATTCTTCCATTGCAAAACTACCATTCCAGTATTTTACTTGCTATATTGTATTTACTTTGCCATCATGGCCTTTTTTTGCCTTTACCTCCCTTCTCACCTCATTTGCTCACATTGTATATAGACTTGTTTATACTGCATTATTGACTGTATGTTTGTTTTTACTCCATGTGTAACTCTGTGTCGTTTTATCTGTCGAACTGCTTTGCTTTATCTTGGCCAGGTCGCAATTGTAAATGAGAACTTGTTCTCAACTTGCCTACCTGGTTAAATAAAGGTAAAATAAAAAAATAAAATAAATAAATAAATAAATAAATATATGCATAGTTACTTTAACTACATTCATGTACATACTATCTCAATTGGGCCGACCAACCAGTGCTCCCGCACATTGGCTAAACGGGCTATCTGCATCGTGTCCCACCACCCAACAATCCGCCAACCCCTCTTTTACGCTACTGCTACTCTCTGTTCATCATATATGCCTAGTCACTTTTACCATATCTACATGTACTTACTACTTCAATCAAACTGTATTCCCCAATATTTGTGTGATATTTGTTAGCTAGCTAGACTAAAATTAAAACCTAACATGTTGCCTACCTATCCATACTGTAGATGGTACTACTACTACCACTGCTGCCTACTCCATGAAGTTGAAACAGCGGACCTTGGAGGTGAGGCATTTGTAGGTAACCATTTTTTAATTGTAAAGATAGGCACATGATGACTTACACACACTTGAATACGTATTCCATTTGATATGTATACTATTAAAACATTGTTTCTTTCAGTAGTAGATTTTTAGTATGGTAACCTTTGTAGGAGCGAACATTAAACCGAAAATAAATTCCCTTTGTTTATTAACTTCCTAGTGCCTAGAGAGCTCCAGGTTGGCAGAATCTCAGCAGAAAGCTGTCCGACAGACTGATGCAGAGGAGAGCAGGGAGGAGGAAGAGGAGTTAAGGAGTAGCAGCAGTGCCAGTGAAGGACTGACGGAAGAGTTTGAACAAGCACGTAATAAGGGAAAGGAAGAGTATGGGCAGATTCAAAGTGAGGAAGATGAGCTTTTACATGATCCAGCACTGTGGCCATAGAAAGTGCAAGACCATGAAAGAGAAGCTGTTGTTCGCAGTCTAGCCAACAGGTGTGGTGAGGAGACAGAAATGTGTAAAATCATGCCCCCAGACTCAGAAGGTAAGCCATTCCCCAACTATTTACAGTGCAGTAAGTCAGCAGGTAGAAGAGAAAAGGTGCAGAGAGACAGGCTTCTTTATAGTAAGAGTGTAAAGGCATTATATTCCATTCCGTGTGCTTTTTTCCCATGAATAGTAAGGATGGCTATAAGATATCATCAGTGAAATATTGGAGAATGTATGGCAACCTACCAGAGCATGAGGATGGTGTGTCTCACAAGAACTGTTACTGGAAATGCATCTAGGAATCTGCCATTCTGGGGGAAATCACTCAATCTCGACTATGTGCATAATGGATATTACCTAGGCTTACTGGAACTGTTGTCAAATTATGACCCTCTATTACATGAGCACTTACAGAAAGTCAGGGACAAAAAGAAAGGAGCACGACTGACTCATTACCTCAGATCTGAGAGCCAAAACGAGTTCATAGGAATATGTGGTCAAAGGGTTTTGAAAACAATACTTTATGAAAGAGAAGATGCAATCTATTACTCGGTTATATGTGATCCAACTCCAGACATCTCCCATGCTGAGCAAAATGTATTTTTGGTGAGATATGTACACAAAGATAAAGTTCAGGGAACAGGTGAACGGGAAATAATTGAACGTTTTCTTGAATTTAAGAAAGACAGACAGTGAAATTTCTGAAATGATTTTGAGTGCATTGGAAGGGCATGGTATTGACATAGCAGATTGCCGTGGTCAAGGCTATGATAACGGTGCAAATATGTCAGGGAAAGTGAAGGGAGTTGAAGCACACATACTGCAAAATAATTCACTGGTCACATACTCACCTTGTGGGTGTACATGCAGCTCAGTCGTACCCAGAAGTGTGAATCATCTTTACAATCGGTTCAGTGCCAGCCCAGAGCGATGGGCCATTCTCAAGGAAAAGACTAGCTGCTGTCTTAACCGCCTTTCAGACACGCAATGGAGTGCACATATTGCTGTGGTTCGACCAGTGGCAACTCATTTACCGTCTATCATCAAGGCCCAAGACATGCTTCTTGCTACCTGCAGCCTGACAAACCAAGCCAAATCTGAGGCGAAAGCTCTGAAAAGCTACTTCATGTCTTTCAAGGCAATCTTCCTGCTCACTTTTTTTTGCAGCGTATTGAGAATAGAAGCCTAATTCTTCAGTCAGGAAACATTTCTCTGGACATGGAAGCAGCTCACATTAAGACACTACAGGAAGAAATACAGGCTCTGTGTAATCAATGGGACGCTCTTCTGGCAGAAGCCTCCATGGTGGCAAATTAAATGGGTGGTACTACTCAGTTTCACAGTGAACAGAGGAGCCGCGTTTCCTTGATGAGACTGAAGATGACATAGCAGATGAACAGAAGTCAGACACTGGCTTTCGCAACACAGTGTTTTATGTGGCTCTGGATTGTCTAATCAGTCATTTGTACATGCGGTTCCACACGATTGCAGCTATATGCGAGGAGTTTTCACCAATACTTACATTTAGGAAATGACTGAAAACCACATTTGTGTATCTTGCCACAAATTGAGAAACAAGTACTCCAACGATGTCACAGATGGATTTGAAAAGGAAGTGCAACATCTAAAGATGATATATGGTGCCCCTTTATCAGATGGTCTTTCTCCTGTAGAGCTCCTAAATGCCATCCACAAGATGCAGCTACAGAGCATTTCTGGAGAGGTGAGCATTGCACAGCGAATATTCTGTACAATACCTGTAACAGTTACTGGAGGTGAACGTGCCTTCAGTAAACGGAAACTTATAAAGAACTATCTAAGATCTACAGTTTGCCAAGACAGGTTGAACAGCCTTGCCATCCTTTCAAAGGAAAACCAGTTAGCTAGAAAATGTAACTTTAAAGACATTAGAAACAAGAAGGCTCGAAGCTGGACTCTTGGTGCAGTGTAACCTCTAAGTATTGTTTACAGGGAACAAATGCCATAACCTGTTCTACCAAAGCCTGCCGGGGGATGAGCAAAATACTGTTTCAGAGTATTTTCTGCTATGGTTTATCTCCTGTTGAACTTACTCACGAATGCCCACATAATGTCTTGACACTACAGTACAGTTGCAGTTTCACAGATGCTTGTTCTCTGTAGGTACCACATGTATGCCTGCAGTCCACATAGTTCAGGAGGGGAGGGGTATGGGGGGGAGGGGTATGTTATTTAGCCATATATTTAGGAATTATGCATAGGGCAGAAGAGGGTAAGCCTTGTTTATAAGAATTGGTAATAAATTATTTAATCTGAAACATGTATCATTGGTCATTTCTTCATTAAAACTGACTACAATAGCATATATAAAAAGATAAGTCACCAATTGTGTAGTTATTTATATTAAAGAATCATAAAAATCTCATGACACAGACAGTTTTTGTTCAGAACCGAAAACGTTTGCAATACTGTTAATATAGGCAAAGGATGAAGGTGGAAACTAGAATATGCACAATTGTAGTATAGAACAGCAGAAGCTTATAGTTAGTACATTGAATAACACACATTGTTCAGTACGTTATTTTAATCTGAAACATTCTGATTTCTATGTTAGGGGCCCGGTATGTTTTTTTTCATGGGGACCCAAAATTCAGGCAACGCCCCCGGCTGCCGTCAACATTTTATTATGCTTTTTTTATACCGACATTTACTGACACCGGCAATATTCAACGCATCTTTGAAGAGTGCTCTGAAATCAGAGTAGATAGCCAGAATGAACAATGTCCATTGAAACGCACAACAACTATACCACCTCGCTAAGAATGATGTGAATAATCAAGTCACTAAATGTTGGTTAGTTAGTTAGATAGCAGATAGTTAATATACTGCCTAACGTTAGGTAACTAACTAACATAGCGGTACATACTACTGTAATTCTATGCGGTTCGTAAAGACAGCGTAGCTAACAAATTGTCAGCCAACATAATGTGTAATGTAACTTATTTAAAAAGTCATTACTTTATTACATTGCTCAACATTTTCATCATGTTTGTCATTAGTTAGTTCAATGCATTTGTATTCGCTCTCGTCGGACTTCGGCTGCATATTGTCCGACATTTTCTGAAAACGTGGTGAAGCCACACCCATTTTCTGAAGAATTGCATTATGGGCCCTAAAAGTACAGAAATACTGTCCTCTGCTTGTATACTTCGTATTTTGGAGAATTTAGTATGACATCCGGGAACTTTTGGCATACTAACTATATCCATACTATGACCAATAGGCATAGTATATACTCAGTTCACATCACAAATAGTACAGTTAGTGCGGTTAGTATGAGTATTCGAACACAGCTAGTGTCTATGGCAGAACGGTAGAATTGTAGAGCGGTATGTTGGCAGAGCGATAGAACTGTAGAACTGACACATCCAGGCCAGTCACTGATAATGGTGCCTGGTGCCAGGGAGAGGGGTAGCGCAGGGGACGGTACAGTGGCACTATTGGTCCTTGGAGAGTCAGATTGGTAATCTGGGAAAGGGATCCCTGTTACAATGAATACTTTGGTTTTACCACACAAGTATTCCCTAATCCCTGCCTCTCACCGCCTGTATCTCTTACTGAGATTTTGTACCAGGCACAGACATGCACAAAGAGTATACAGGCTGTGAGAAAGCAGGGATTAGGGACTACTTGTGTGGTAAAAACCAAATCATTTATTGTAACAGGGATTATCTTGTGCTTTTGGGACAATCCAGTTAATTTGACGACTTCTATGTTACCTTTGATGACATGCCAATGATTAACCAAAATTGTCAGTTGGTTGTGGATCTCCAAATGTTAACATTCACATGAATTCCCATCTCCACGTTGTGTTGCTATGGGCTGTGATTTGAACACGCTAGGAGATTGCAGTCCTCCTCTACCTGTCTGCCTGGATTTGAGAGGAAGAAAAAGGAAAAGAGGGGAAAATAGGATTGGAACTTTGAGCATGTTGAGCCCACGGAGAGACGCTGAGGCTGAGGGGAGGTCACTCCATGCTGCGCGTAATCTGGGGAACATCTGGTGTCCATCATGTGTTGGGCTCCATTTAGAGCCCAGAGTGGACTAAGAGCCCGAGGACC